>NC_083760.1:61755101-61922601 GCF_963514075.1 Conger conger | reverse complement strand
GAGCCTCACAGTTCTGAAGTCTCTTCTTCGTGAGCTTGAAAAGGGCACTGGTCTCAAAGATGAGAAAGGGCTCATTACATGGGGAGGGTGAAAGAATGGCGTGCACCCCACTATGTGATGGGCACTGAGTTCCCCTCCCCTCCCCTGCCCAAGCCATTTTCCCCATCCTTTTTAATTTACTTCATCCCGAAAGCTACAAAACATCTTTCATCAGGTCGAGGCCAAGAAAAGACTGTTTTCTCTGAGTATGTTTGTTGACATGGCACTCTAAATTAGACTGTGTGCATGAATTAAACCCCCCCCCCCCTCCGCAAGCACCCATATTTCCACACGTAAACACTCCCCCCCCCGTGTGCCACAGAGACCGGTCTGGTGCGACCGGGAGCACCTATCACAGAGAAGCTCGGGGGCGCCAGATTCACAAATAAATCACAGAGCGAGGGTGTCGGGGTCATCCTCCTGTCTGTCAGCGAGATGCAGGAGAAAGTTTTCTTAAAGAGTGGAAACACTTAAGGGGCTTTTGAGCAGATTAGAGAATGGCCTGTGTATTTACACTGGCAAATGGAAAAGGGGGGTGGGAGTGTGGGGGGGTGAGAGAGGTCAGAGGCTTGATCTGATGTGCGGTGGGGTGGGGTGTGGGGGTGGCAGCTTGGTAAAAGGAGTGCTGGGGTGACTTCGGGTGACAGGTATGGCTACAGGGTGCGGAGGGAGGGTGGTACCAGGGGTCAGTGCGTAGGGAGGTGGGGGGAGAGAGAGGCTGAATTCAGGGAGTCTCTTTTCACTTTTCAGTTTGTTTTTCTTTAAGCTCTGAAATGAAAGTGGGAGCTGCAGCTGAGGGTGACATGGGGGGGGGGGGTATGAGAGCAGGC
Source organism: Conger conger (assembly GCF_963514075.1). Taxonomy (NCBI): domain Eukaryota; kingdom Metazoa; phylum Chordata; class Actinopteri; order Anguilliformes; family Congridae; genus Conger; species Conger conger. The sequence continues at coordinate 61,921,732 of NC_083760.1, read as the reverse complement.
TGTGTATTGTGTAACTGCATTACAATGGAAGAACTACGACAAACACAAAAACAATAAACAAAAATGACAGATCATTTTCACATCCTTTTACTGCATGGATTAGAAAAATATAGAGGAGGCAGGGAGAAGGTACCTGTTCAATAGAACGTGTGTGTGTGTGTGTGTGTGTGTGTGTGTGTGAGTGCGAGTGGGTGTGGGTGTGTGTGTGAGTGTGCGTGTGCGTGCGAGTGTGTGTGTGTGTGTGCGCGAGTGGGTGCGAATGCGTGTGGGTGTGTGTGTGTCTGTGTGTGTGTGAGTGAGTGTGTGTGTGTCTGTGTCTGTGTGAGTGCGTGTGTGTCTGTGTGTGTGTGAGTGCGTGTGTGTGTGTGTCTGTGTCTGTGTGAGTGCGTGTGTATGTGTGTGCATGCGTGCGTGTGTGCGTGCATGCGTGTGCGTCTGTGTGTGTGTCTGTGTGTGTGTGTGTGTGTCTGTGTGTGTGTGTGTGTGTGTGTGTGTCTGTGTGGGTGTGTATTTCTCACCAGCTGTGGCGTGTCCTGCAGCAGAGGCAGCAGGGTGGCCTGTAGGATAGCGGTCTGCTCCGTGCCCAGGCTGTGCCACAGGGACAGCAGCATGATCAGCAGGTGTGTGGCACTGCGCAGCCTGGCAAACGCCTGGCACAGCTTCACCCGGTTCTCCTCCGCCGCGTCCGCCAGAGCGATCACCTGAACAGAGAGAATACAAAACTCAGTCACAAAGCTGCCTCACAGAGAGGATACAGAACGCAGTCACAAAGCTCCCTCACTGAGAGAATACAGAACTCAGTCACAAAGCTGCCTCACAGAGAGAATACAGAACTCAGTCCCAAAGCTGCCTCACAGAGAGGATACAGAACTCAGTCACAAAGCTGCCTCACAGAGAGGATACAGAACTCAGTCACAAAGCTGCCTCACAGAGAGGATACAAAACTCAGTCCCAAAGCTGCCTCACAGAGAGAATACAAAACTCAGTCCCAAAGCTGCCTCACAGAGAGAATACAAAACTCAGTCACAAAGCTGCCTCACAGAGAGGATACAAAACTCAGTCACAAAGCTGCCTCACAGAGAGGATACAGAACTCAGTCACAAAGCTGCCTCACAGAGAGGATACAGAACTCAGTCACAAAGCTGCCTCACAGAGCAAGAATGCAAAACTCAGTCACAAAGCTGCCTCACAGAGCAAGAATGCAAAACTCAGTCACAAAGCTGCCTCACAGAGCAAGAATGCAAAACTCAGTCACAAACATGCCTCACAGAGAGAATACAAAAACTCAGTCAGAAAGCTGCCTCACAGAGACAATACAAAACTCAGTCACAAAGCAACCTCACCGAGCGAGAATATGTGTGTGTGTGTGTGTGTGTTTGCGTGAGTGTGTGCATGAGTGTGTGCGTGAGTGTGTGTGTGTGTGTGTGTGTGTGTGTGAGAGAGTGAGTGTGTGTGTGTGTGTGTGTGTGTGTGTGCGTGATTGTGTGCGTGAGTGTGAATGTGTGTGTGTGTGTGCGTGCGTGAGTGTGTGTGTGTGTGTGTGCGTGCGTGAGTGTGTGCGTGAGTGTGTGTGTGTGAGTGTGTGTGCGTGAGAGTGTGCGTGAGTGTGTGTGTGTGTGTGTAAGTGTGTGTGTGTGTGCGTGAGTGTGAATGTGTGTGTGTGTGTGTGTGCGCGTGCGTGCGTGAGTGTGTGTGTGCGTGTGAGTGTGTGTGCGTGCGTGAGAGTGTGCGTGAGTGTGTGTGTGTGTGCAAATGCAGGAACAGATATTACTCCACTGACCACACCTCCTTTTAGGGAGAGCGGTACTTTTAGAGGAACAACAGCGAGAAAGTCCCAATGAGCAAGCGGGCACTTTATTGTAAACTGCCAGTGAATATGATATCATTACTAGGTGTCGGTAAGTGACCAAAGTAGTATTGTGGTAACATGATGGAATCCGAGCGGGAAGTCAAATGCTTTTGGGGGGTGAAATAAAATCTCAGAAGGTAGGGAAGGAGAGGGGGAGGAGGAAGAGGATATGAAAGGCTGATGACAGAGTGAGACGGATGGGGAAGGCGAGAGGTGGCACTGGGAGGAAGGAGAGATGGGAACGGCAGCAATTCAAAACAAACAATTCAAACTCAAGAACGACTCCTTTAACACAAGGCCTTTACAGGAGCCTGCATTAGCTCATAAATAAGTAATGGACAGGCCAATGAATCCTGTGCTGTACCACACATAATTATCCACGTTGGCTGGGTTCAGCCTCCCAAAGATTACACTGCACCATAGATATGGACATGGTCTTGGTTCCATGCATCAATGACAAGACTTGATCTTGCACCAGTACAGGTATGTGCATGAATTGCATAAACATATGGATATATTGGATAAATAATGAAGAAAATGATTTCCTTTTACTTCAATATTCTCCCTTCCCACCCACCTCTCTCTCTCGCTCTCTCTTAGACATGCACACACACACAGAAAAACAAGCAACATGCTACCAAAAGCTACATGCTACATGCAGCTACATGATAAACACTAAAAAATCTGCCTCTTCCGTGCTGACTGTGCTGAACTTCCCCAGGGTAGTGCAGCATCTCCCTCAGAGATACCAGTACTCGCAGAACTCCAACGGACATGCAGGAAAAAGCAAGAGCAAGAGAAAACTAAATCTCAGATGAAAATTTGCTAATAGGGATGGACCTGTATTGATAAAAAGGCCCATGCTGCCAAGCTAAATGGCCAGCCACTAAAAGCCCTTTTGTAAGGGCGGGAGCGGAGCTGATTGATGCCAGCTGACAGAACAAAAGCACATTTAGTCAGGGCCGGGGGAACCGGCCCAAATCTGTGTCATGTTTATTCAAAAATGGTGTTAAAAGCTTCCCATAATGCCGAGCGGCTGGCCGGAGTCGTGCAGCCCCTGGGAGAAGGGCCCTGTTCCAGAGGCCCCACACCCACAGGGCAGGCCAGGGGACAGAGGTCAGGTGAAGGGACGGACAGAGCCTAAGCCTCCGGGAATTAAAGACTGAGGAAGACACAGCAAGGCCTGAGTACCCTCACCAGGATGACCCCACCCCGGCACACTGCTTTTGAGAGGACCGATCCAGACGGGGTAATATGCTTACGGCAGAGTTAAAGGGTCAGTTGGAAAAGGCCAGCATACTGCAGGAGTTATCATGCTCCACTGGATACCAGTGCACTGCAGGAGTTATCATGCCTCACTGGAGACCAGTTCACTGCAGGAGTGTGTATGCCTCACTGGAGACCAGGGCACTGCAGGAGTTATCATGCCTCACTGGACACCAACGCACTGCAGGAGTGTGTATGCCTCACTGGACACCAATGCACTGCAGGAGTGTGTATGCCTCACTGGAGACCAGGGCACTGCAGGAGCATGTATGCCTCACTGGAGATCAGGGCACTGCAGGAGCGTGTATGCCTCACTGGAGACCAGGGCACTGCAGGAGCATGTATGCCTCACTGGACACCAGGGCACTGCAGGAGTTATCATGCCTCACTGGAGACCAGGGCACTGCAGGAGTTATCATGCCTCACTGGAGACCAGCACACTGCAAGAGTCATCATGCCTCACTGGAGACCAGTGCACTGCAGTAGTGTGTATGTCTCACTGGAGACCAGGGCACTGCAAGAGTCATCATGCCTCACTGGACACCAACACACTGCCGGAGTTACCATGCCTCACTGGAGACCAGGGCACTGCAGGAGTTATCATGCCTCACTGGACACCAACGCACTGCAGGAGCGTGTATGCCTCACTGGAGACCAGGGCACTGCAGAAGCGTGTACGCATGTGTGAGTCGCAGGGTGTGGGTGGCACGGTGGTAACCTGAGAGGCCTTATTATTTCAAAGCGGTGTGAAAAAAGAGGGGGAAAAAAGAAAATTGGAAGTATTAATGGGTTAGAGTTGAGGTAAGGACTGTAATCTTGACCAGCCCGAAATATAAATAGTGCAGAATAGAGTAGGTGTTCCTAAGCGGGGAAAAGAGGAGGGAGTGAAGAAGATAAGATTATCCTCTCCTGGGGGGTCCCTGGCGACCTGGGCGAGATCGCCCTCACCGCAGGGTCACGTCACAGCCGCTCTGTGGTTCACCAGAAATTAAAAATAAAAAAATAAATATTTAACAAGACTAAAAATACAATCAACTGGAACATAACACTAACAGGCAAAAAGGCCAATTTCCCCAATGCCAAGACTCAGCCAAGGTATATATATATATTATTCCTACAGGAATCAAGCCTCAAATTAAGGGGCAAAAATACGTCTCCACTCTGAATAAACACAGCTTAAATTTAGCAGTAATGCAGGCTAAAGACGGGCCTTCGCGGCATGGATCCCTTTTGCACCTTGAAGATGGAAGGGGAGTAAACAACCGCACTTCCCACAGTGCATCTGTACCCTGAGCCCTGGGGAGGGACTGCACCCTCGCAGCACAGAGCAAGCCCGGGCCCTGCTGTACACACTGTGCTGTGGGCACCGGACTCTGGACCTCAAGAGCTCGCCGTGTAAAATTGCAGGTTAGCGGCTCCTTAAATGCCCCTCTGCCGCTTTCTGTCCGTCGACGGAAAAGCGGTTCTCTTTACCGGCTCACACGGGTGGCCTGTCGTCATTTATTCCGATCGGCGCTAAACTTGCACGTGATTGATTTAATTACAGGCCACTGTTGTTTTTTCTTTTTGTCCGTTTTCCTTCCCTTTTACATCAGCTGGGACAAATTACACGAGCGAGGAAGCAGCATGTAAGAATGTAATATGCCAGAACTAATCTCAAAGTAAGGCCGGTATTGCTTAATCGCTGTATGGCTGGCCACAGGAAAAGCAAATGGTTCCCATGTCCCCGTTTTGCTAGGAGCCAGGACAGGATACTTTTCCACCACTGGTTCAGTACAATACAGGTCTATACTGCACGTACATAAGAGGGGTGCATTGTGTGGTCCTTATCAGCGTCATGGAAATGTCATATGAATGTCCCATGGACCCATGAATGTTGACCAAAAAAACAGGCAACATATACATACACTGCATGCGGTGTAGAGGATTTGGGGATTTTACAATTCACAGGCTAAATGAAAGGTTCTCCTGTCTTATGCATGGTTTACAAGGCCCCGCTTAAACCACATGACTGACAGGGAGACAGAGAGAAGCGCACTTGTGTGTGTGTGTGTGTGTGTGTGTGCGTGTGTGTGTGTGTGTGTGTGTGTGTGCATGCGTGTGCACGTGTGTGTGTGTGTACATTTACAGAACAATGTGGGTGGCATGCGGCAGTGGTTTGGAGGGTGTTCACGCTTGCTGTGGATGTACAGTACTGGAGCTCACAGCTGGGTGGAGTCAGGGTGAGGAGGAGCAAGAGGAGGAGGGACAGGGTGAGGAGGAGCAAGAGGAGGAGGGACATTAATCCAGATCTCCAAATACAGCTATGACATCACACAGTATTTATACATATATTTACACATACTGGCATGCATAAAATCAGATAAAGTGATCTCTTCACACACATAAATGAATCAAAGAAGGTCTCTGTAATGTTCCCAGTAACAAAGTTTTACTAATGTAGCGGTGGCCCATTTAGATGAAATGTGCCCCCAGGCTGAGCCCTGTTAGGGCAGACCCAGGCTGTCATTATGAATCCACAGTGACGGGACACAGTTCAGCTCCTCCTTCCGCATTTAGGTGGTCTTACATTGCTTTACATTATAGGCAGGTAAAGCGGATGTTTCCGGAACAATACTTCTGGTATACTGCTCCCTTAAATGAAATAGAGCAGCAAAAGCGAAATATAAGCAAACTACGTAGAGTCTAGGTTCAAATGTGTTTCATGGTTAAAATACATAGCTAAACGCTGAATACGATTTAAATTCGTAAAACGGTTTTGTGTTTTTAGATTGTTAAACTCAGTCTCCCATAATGCTTTACCTTTCATAGTGACGACGTTTCCACAAATGGACCATCCAAACGCCACCGACAGTGGTGTCTGTATTCATTTATAGTCCCTTGTTCAATTTAGAAATCCGACTTAACCAGCATGATTTAAAATTGGTGTGTCCCATGAGAGTAGCCAGTTGGGGATAGATAATGTCATCTTTATTGACCATGAGCTCGTAAACTACGATATTTTAAAAAAGTCAAGAAAAGCTGCATGTCGATCATTTGCTGATGATGCGGAGACTTGTAATTTTGTGTTTGCAGAACGATTTAATGCTTTGTTTGCTGACATGACATTGTCACTGCTGCCGTCAATGACAAAATGCACTAGCATAGCATTTAGCAGCCAATGCTGCAGCAGGAAACCAGACTACCAGCAGCCCCTGATGAGACCTGCCTTACCTCTCACCAGTGCTAGCTCATGTGTGTAGTGCTGCTGTGTGGCCTCAGCAGGGTAAAACGCTCACTGGCTAGCAGGGTAAGCGCATCAGGGAAGGGCCTCAGTACCTGCAGGCGCTCTCTATAACCGCAGGCAGCGCAGCACCCAAAGAGGCTCAGCTGACTTGCATGAATTGTTTCATGTTCAGTTACTTCTGACATTAATGTTAACAGACGGGTGAACCCATAATTTTGAATAAGTATATATATAGAACATGAAGCACCTGCCTAAATTCTCTGCGCGGCGGATCACAGAAATTAGACGCGGCTCCGACGGCAGCGCTGGGGAAAGTTCCAGAAGGAAAACGCTGTACCTCCCATGGAGACGACTGGCCGTTGCGCAGTTATCATGACAACAGTGGCGAGAGCAGGTAGCGCGCGAGGAGGCAGTGGGTGTTTGTTTAGCGCTGCAACTACCTATTAAAGCACACGATGAGAAGCCCAAAAATCCCACAATCATCAGAGACTTTGAGAAGCTCATCGTTGAAATTGCTCACAACGTGGTAGCCAGCAGCACTGAACTGGCACAGTGTAAGCCAAACGCTCGCTTAGGCAGTAGCTTGAATGTCTGCTGTGAGCCATTAGACCAGTAATCACACAAGGAAGAGAAATGAGAAAATACATACATTAGGTCATCGGAAACGAAAGCATTTCAGTGACTCATACAACTCGGTCACTTGGGCCGAGCATTGGCACTGTGCTACAGGTGGCATGGCAGGTGGAAGGCGTATCCACATGTGCCCTAAGTGAGCCCTGACAGCGGTCCTTTTGGTATGGTGACACCTGCCTGTGGACCCCCTCCACAGCTTCCTGTACCCCCCACCCCACCCTGACAGAACAGCATGGCGGGCTAAAGAGTAATTAGCTTGCTTCTCCCCAGAGCCACGGCCATTACCCTCCGAGTACCCCACTGCTTCAACTGCTACCGTACGTACAGGGCCGAGCCAGGCAGCGAATCACGTCTCTCTTCCCCCTCTTTAGACGGAATGAGAAAAAAAGGGCTTTCTCCGAGCCTCATGGAAGCCCTGCGGGACACTCACCAGCTCCACACATTTACACAGGTACAGACATTTTCCGCGGGGAAAGTGGAGACAGACTCTAGTCTTGCTTTGTGGCTTGGCTTTACGGCAGCTCTCAGTTTAACTTGTGGCCCCTGGGGCCATGACTATATTTATACACAGAGAGAGAGAGGGGGGGAGGAGCAGAAGAAGCAGCGATGCTGCCTCGGTCGCTCACAGGGAGTTCCCTGCCTGTTCTGGGAGGCCTGACGTCTGCGGAGCACAGGCGGGGGAATCGCTACGCTGAGATCACAGAGAGCTGACAGGGAGCCACGCTGCGGCCTGGAACATCTGGCCACGGCCCAGAAAGCTCGCAGTGATCCTACGGTCACAGAGGACACCTGTCACATGACGCACACCGGGCCCCCTCGGGCCTGATGCAGAGATGGCTTCTGTTACACTTCAAAGCCCCGCAAACTGCGATGTGGTGGGGTGACGGCTTCGCCTCCAGCATCTGGAGAGATCCTCTCTTCTCTCAGCATCACGAGGGCTGGGAGGGGGGGACTCCACTCCACTGCCAGGGCCCGGTTCTTACAGTAAAATGGTGTGGCCTGAAACTTGCACAACCTTCAGCTGAACCTGAGTGGGGGAATCCAGAGTTTCGGCCTCTTAAGTCACCCAACGTGAATGGAAGGCTATTAACCACATTTTTTTCTTTTCTTTTTTTTAAATGGGTGGGGATTATTTATGCAGCCCCTCAATCCAAGTCTCAATCTCAGATTTTCCAGGTTATCATTATAAACGGGATTGAAAAAAAAGAAAAGGAAAAACAAGAGTCTAATTGCCGGCGTAATTAATGGATCCATTTCCTCACTCGTTGTACCCAGAGGGCACTGTGCTACTGAGACGGGAGCTGAATGCAGCACTGTACCGACAGGCCGGCTGGCACCGATTCTGTTTTTGGAGGGTAGGCAGCTAACACACCCACATCTTTCCACACAGACGGGCAGACACAGCGAAGCAGACACAAGCACACATTCTAACACCGGCACACAGACACACGTCAAGCTATGAATGTTCACACGCAGTCTTACACAGAAAAGACACACAAACGAGAGAGACACAGCGAGAGAGAGAGAGAGACAGCGAGAGAGAGAGTAGGACAAAGCGAGAGAGAAAGAGAGAGAGGGAGAGATAGAGAGAGGGAGGGAGAGATAGAGAGAGAGGGAGGGAGCGAGAGACAGCAAGAGAGGGAGAGATAGAGAGAGAGAAGGAGGGAGAGAGACACACAGCGAGAGAGAGGGAGAGAGAGACACACAGTGAGAGAGAGAGAGGGAGAGAGAGCGATACACACACACAAATACACAAGTCATTATCCTGCCACGCTGAGGTTTGTTTACTGCCCCAGGGGAGACGAGCGACGCTCCCTCTATCAGACCGCCGTCCCTGCTCGAGACCATATTCAAACAGAGAAAGCGCTCTATCTCCCGGGGGGAGAGGAGAGTACAAAGAGACAGATTAGTAGCCGTGCCCAGTCACTGATCCTAGACAGTAACCGCCTTTGTCTTTAGCCAAGCCGCAGAGATAGCGGAGGCCCTGATAAGAGATGGTGCTTGGCAGAAACAATCCCTGTTTATAATATCGACCATCGAGTGAAGAAAAGCCGGCAAGTCAAGGGCCGATAGCATCTGGTAGCCTCCACAAGCAACCTGAGATGGCTTATCTACCTCGAGGGAAGGCTCCAAACCACACCATCTGATAAACAAGCTATGTTCCAGGTTTTTTTGTCTGCCTGATATTCATTGTGTTTTGTGAGAGCATTTTCAACACTTACAAGGAAGACTAAGATGTATGTGACACGCCGAGATGCCGAGGATTTCCCCTCATTTTAATGGAAAATTAACATAAAAGAACATACATAAATAAACCTGACGGAAAAAAAATGCCGCTTTGTTCAAAATGACACACAGATATTTCAAGATGCAGTATATTTCGGAATTCACCCTAAAATATGAATTTCAATAAATTCAGGAATCAGAAACACAAACTACTTGTAGCTGCTCAGTTCCCATTTATTAAAAATAACTTCAATGGCTAAGATAATATTTTATCAACATCTGTAAACCACACATTCATATTTTATGCTTAGATATATTTTCATGATTACCAGATGAGGAGTACATTTATTGCATGTTCAGCATTCGGGTAAAAATGAATAAAATTGGCTTGAGATGACACTTGAAAGGATGGTGAACTATTGAACAGGCCGCAGTGCTGCTCAGATCCCCTGGCTATGAACTCTACAGATCAGAGGCAGAGGAGGACCTTCATCATCAAACAAAGACACTAAAAAAGAGCCATCGGGGGGGAAGAATCACAAGGTCACCCATCTTCCCTGCTCTCAGATCCCAGGGTGGTCCCCCAATATGGGGGGAAATTAGAGGTGTACCTGAAAGCAGTAGAAGGCCTAGGGTAAGATTTTAAAAAGTAGGGGGATGGTGACCAGATTCTAAAAACCTGAAGCAGGAGCATGAGTTGGACCGATGTGGGTACAAAGTCAAGGTGTCTGAACGTAATGGACTGACCAATCAGAAGGCAGGAAAAGCAGCCCACTGTATGGAACAGGTAATGCAGCTGGAGTGGGAGGTTGAGCTGTGGCCCAGACCATCTTCAGCAGCAACCGTACCTGAAGGGGTACCGAAAATGGCACTGACTGCAGTTGCACACCCATACTCCTGCTCTTCAGAACAAGGCTTTCAGGACTGACTGAGGGGGACACCCTCCAAACGTGTCCTTGCCCTTGTCCTTTTCATCAGCTCCCCTCCCCGTGCCGGGACAGGTGAGGACAGACGAGGTGGTGGGGGTCAGGGCCGGCAGGGGGGTAATGACCCACTGCAGGGGGATGAAACCATAGCGACGGCGGACTCGCCAGCCAGGGGCCACGCTTATCTGATCTGCTGGTGGAGGTCTCCGCCCGAGAGGGGGGGCGCGGGAGAAAAGCCTGCTGGAATCCATGGCCATGGCTCATTCCCACTCCGGTGACAGCTGGAGAGGGGCTGTGTGAGGGCAGAGAGTTCAGCTTCTGATGGCCTCGGATAACACTGAGCGGGTGGGTGAGCTTAGCTGAACCACGATGAGCGGCACCCACCTCACCAACAGCACAGGGCAACTGTGAAAGCAGCAAGCAGAATACACCGCGAGACGGCCGCGTTTGGGCTTCCCTGCACACGATGATATTCCGGCAATTCAGCAACTCGATCATACGCACGGATAATTACAGGTGACTATGACGCCTGAGAACTCGTCAAAACAGCCGGGGGCATCCAGAGCGCTTTCAAAAGAAGGATGAGGAAAAATGAGAAAGAGACGGAGAGGGAGAAAAAGGATTGATGACTTAACTATTACTGTTAACACATCTATCTGAAACGGGACTTGAGGCTGTCTGAGAAAAGTGCTTGCGCGTCTGCTTTCTGAAACCGGAGCCACAGGTGTTTGGCTTGGACGCGGAAACTCACACATCAAGAACAAACTCCCAGCCAAACACTTTCCCCGTTTGCTTCCCCCCCCCCCCCGTTTGAGAATGATCCCGGCCACTCTTTAACCTGCTGGTGGAACGACGTAGAAAGCGCAACCCGCACGCCGTTACGTTGTTTCCTCGTCCACGGTGAATGATGCAATCTCTGCCGACCTATGGGATCGCAAGTGGGGCGTGCCCTACGCGCAGAGATAGATGGCAGAACGGGATTGTGTTTGTACTTATTTATACTGCAGGCCTGCTTCTATATTGGGATCCCGGGTTGCCTTCCTGGCCCTCTAATTAGTATGACCTTTCTCTACTAATTTTAGTCGATGCACAGAGTCCCTTTAATTAACAGTTCCTCTGTGCTTCAAATTCTCGTCCCGGCCTGTGGTAATCCAAAAGCCAGTCGACTTCCACTCCGGCCCCAATTCTATAGAATTACACATCTAATATTAGTGCTTAAATGCTAGTGAGCTCCAGTCTATCAGAAGAACATAAAGTGGAAGGGTACGGTCGGGGAATCCACATCGTTTGCTATGACTATCTGTCATCTTTCTGTCTCTACAAGAAGAAACAAAATGATTAGCATGTTTCTACCTGAAACGCTCAAGCACACAGTTAAAAGATAACATTCTTTAATTCCTGTTTGTTTTTGGCTTTCTGCATATCCTAAGTATTGAGGGTTTAAATGTATTCAAGAGCATATTTATTTGGCCTCTCTGTTTGTCGTACGCGGTTATGCCAGGCGGAGATTATTGGGGGGAGGGGGCTGAGATGATATCGTTCCTTGTTCCCACGAGGACATAGAGGGGCGCTGTGTGACAAACGACATCAAACACACCACAGACACAACAACACCAGCTCCCAACCCCAGATAATACACCCATACACCCACAGAAAACACAACACAGACCAGCCACCCTTTATGTGTGTGTCTATAAAATAATATGTAATCCTCAAACATACGGTATTGCATATTTTTCATATCTTATATTAACAGACTTATTAGGGAAAGATGGTTGACCATGGAGAACAATGTAGACAGCTGGACAGCAGGCACAAGTCGCTGCATAAACAGCACGTATTAAAGCACTTTCATCACACACACAGGAACACAAGAACATGCAAAAACATACACACAGTACTATCTCTGTATGCAAGACTGTTTATTTTCTTTACTAAAAGGAACATATTCAGCTAACATATTCAGCTCCATTTTATGGAGTTAATTGTCTGGATATGTATTACAGCACTTTGGGCTGACCTTGCTCAAGGGTGAAATATTGGTGGCCCATTTGGGAATACTATACATCTGTCTGATACAAGCCCAGTCCCCGAACCACAACATCACATTTGTCGCTCCAGGACGTGTGTGTGTGCGTACACACACACACAAACACAGACACACAGGTAGGATGACATCTACAGGCATCCCCTGGCAAGGTTCTGTGAAATTATCTGAAAATCTCCAGGGATGCAACTCCCTATGTGACGGACAACGGAACAGAGTTCCACTGTTTAAATTCAACAAGGTAACAATGTGAGCAGGAAGGGTGGTAAAGGAACCGTAAGGAGTTTCTGCGGACCTCCTCATTGAATATTAATATTGCTCTCCAGGGAACTTAATTTGAGCAAACACTTTTTATTGGTTGCAGACATGAATAATAATGTACCTTTTCATTCCCTGCAGTTCATTCCAGGTTTTTAATTGGTCTGCGGGTCTTTAACCATGATACTAGTTAAAATACCTGGGGAGACATCAATGCCTTGTCTGCTGTATACATTGACACACAGGGAGAGACAGGAAATGTCATGCTATAAACAGAAACTTTCTATGAAATATCCAACCATCCGTAGGGAAAAAAAACGAATATTAGTGTTTAACACTGATGACTCTGTGCTATCTGTGCCATTTCCCGTAGACCAGTGTTATAAATCGTGTATTTTTGCAATTTTATGGGTGATGAGAAAGTGAGGCTCCCCCAGTCCCAAAAATATGCAGCTGCATCAAGTTGCACCGTGTTCAATTTGTAAAAAAAAGTTTAGGCAAAGATAAAAAGTCACCGGTATTTATGTGAGAATAATTATTTAAATATAGAAAATAATCTGTTGAGATATTAATTCTCCTTACTGCACCAGTTTATACATTAAGCACAAATACATTTCAAAAGCAGTGCTCTTTACTTCAAATTCTTATGGTATTAGCTAAAAAATTCATGTGAAATATTTAAAAAAGGCTCTGTATTCTTTTTCCTTTAATTTCTTCTTTCTCTTCCAATTTGAGATGTCCAATTGCATTCCCAAGCTAGTTTTACTGCAAATTAAGGTGACATTGTCCAGAAAACTGTCCATTGTTGGCTGTTGCTTCTTTTGACCCAACTATCCACAACGGTTTACACAGTCAACGTGCTGTAGAGAGTTCAGTTCACCGGCAGCTTACACAGATGCTAAAGCATCAGGTGCTAACTGCTACACTAGAACTAGAACATTCTGGATTCCAGACCAGACCTTCGGAAACATCCACACACTGGAACAGTGTGTGCGTAGCAGGATGAGCCACCAAGCAGCATGACACTGTAGCACCCTTTGCCAGTGGAATATGTAACGCACAGGCATGTAGAGTGTTTAAGCAGGGGTTGAAAAAAAAAAAAGAAAAAAAAAAAGGGATTCTAAGGCAATTTCACTGAGTGCATCGCAGGAACCGAGAGGGTGAACGCCATCGCTTTAATAGGCTTTTTTTATGTCTAAAAATGTTTGTGGGCACGGTGAAATGGAGGGGAATTCATTAGGCTGGCAAGTTAAATCAAATATACTGAAGAGAGGCATTTGGACGAAGCCAATGCAGCACATTTATTAGAATCACAAACCCCGGCTATTTCCCCCATTGCAGTGTAATGACTGAGTATGACTTACATGGTGTACTTAGGATGCTATCACATTTCCTGAAAATGGACCAGTTTAACATTTTCCTGACCTCCTGAAACGTCTTTAAGCTGGTAATTCTACAGGGGCAAGCAACAGCCAACACAGGGAAGCCACGATTGGGAAAAAAAAATATAAAGAGCATACTGGTCATATATCTCTGCTGCACCTTTTGACTGATGAGATGCTACTGGAAAAATGGAGCACACAGAAATAAATGCATTTAATATTTTTCTTTTTTAGACATGGACACACACCCGCACACACATTCATCAGAAAGCAAGGGAATTTTCTCTCTGGAATTTTCCATTTTTACAAACCAAACAGAAGTCCTTGTACACATATACTTTTGCAGATTACAAAGATTTTGAAAGGATTGGATTTATATAGAACAGGTAATTAAACCTGCCTGTTGCCTCTGACAACTGTGAAACAAGGCCCTCCATTTATCTTTGTGTGCACGTGTGTGTGCGTGTGAGAGATTTACATCAACCTTGCTGCTGGAAAAGGAAAGGTAACTCTTTTATGATCTGTATAAACAGAACGAAATTAAGACAACCAGGCTCTCAAAGCCAAACATGGTGGCAATCGTAGCGGGCAGATTTTCTTCAGGTTATACGATCTACAGAAGATCTGGAGTTGGGGAACTTGCATGATTAGCTGTGAGGTCTGAACCTACAGGTTTGTGGCCTGGTTGTTATCGGGTTGATCTTGATTCATTAAGAAGTAGTGCCCCCCCCACCGTACGCTTCCCCCTCACACTTCCTTCCTCGCTTGGCTGCAAACCGACCTGGGTCCAGCATCCCTTCCCAGGAAGGCCAGCTGATCTGGACTGTATCAAGCGGCCGCTTCTCGTTGGCTATGCACTCTCTCAAAAGTGGCAGAATGGGGGCCGCGGGGTGGGGTGGGGTGGGGTGGGGGGATGTGTAGGAGGTTCACACCGGGCCCACACTGCCGAGCAAGTCCCACACAGGACCCCCCACCCCCCATGCCCACTCTCAACTCCACCCGCTCCACTGATCTCAGCTTCACACGCTTTTCAGAATGCTAATCTGCGCAAGAGTCACAGTGCAGCCATTGTTCCTGCCGGCGTCCCGCACACCGTCCCAGTACTAAAACCTGCCCTGTTTGCCCCCGTGTCGTGTGTTTGGCTTTCTCCCCCAACCCCCCCGCCCACTCGCTCACTCAAAGAAAAAAAAAACTTTGAATGGTCTCTTTTGAACAGCCACGCTCGGTTAGAAAAAGGGGTCAGAATTTACTGCAACAAGATAAATATCCTCAATTTGCCACTGAGGCGACCGGCCTTGGCCATACAGAGATTCTAATTACAGAGTAAATACATGTAATCTTATAAAACTCCCCATTGTTCCCCTCACTGGCACAGCGGAAGGGCTTTCTCACCCCCCCCCCCCTCTGCAAAGGTGCAGCAGAGGACATGTTGACTTTAGAGAAAGCGCTTGGGAAAGTAATCATTCAAGTTGCAAAGCGGACTTCATGCAGGGTTTTAATCCCTTTGGCGGCTTGGCTCATTCAATGTTTTTTCTTTCTTCATTTACACACACACGGACACACACACACATATGCGTGCACACGCACACACACACGCACGCACACACGCACACGCACACACACACACACACACACACAGACACACACACACAGAAAGAGACAGAGCTCCATTTGTTGATGTAGCATCACCCAAAAGGACGCTGGCGTCAGAGGGAAGTTTATCTAGCCAGGTCTATTCACAGGGATACCAGCTGAGGACTAAAGTACATACAAGAGAAATATGCTATTCCCAAAAGCAGGGCAATGACACACACGGACACACACCCTGCAAGAACAGTATACGTCCCCAGCTGTCATTTTGTCCCCGTTTCATCAGTCGAAATGCAATTAGCACTGCGGTCTCCACAGCAACACTTCCCTATCCACCACCCGACCGCTGGACAGCCAGAGGCCAAACCTGCTGCGATCCTCAGCGGGGAACATACAGTACACGTCTATTCATGGCTCCGGGCAGTAAACCGAACAAATGTGCTTTTTCCCCTACAAGGTATCGCAGTAAAGGACTGCGGGAGAGACGGCCAAAATACGCAGCCTTAAATCCCAGGAAGGTTGTTTTCCTCCGCAGGCGAAGAGACCTTAAACTGCTCGGTTTAAAGAAACGCCTCCTCTCACCAGAACGCGGTCGACAGGCGGAGGAATGCCACTGAGTGACCGTGCTTTGACCAGGTTGGTGTTGCGTAGCATTGCCCATTTTACACTGGTACCCTTAGGCAGCCTCCTATTCGGTTCTGTGAAACATGGTGCTGGACAGTGGAGAGCCCAACATCCCTTTTACACACAGAACCCTAATCATATGCAGCCCATAAACTACGCATTTTATCTGTGTTGTACACAACCGTCTTTTTGAGTAGGTGATTGAGAAGGTTCGGGACAGGCACCGCCATAGGTCATTCCGACATGCTTGATGCAGAAGTTTGTTATTCTTTAGTCTTGGAAAATGGTTATTATTCTTTAGTTTTGCTATTCTGCAAAATGGTTGCATATATCTTTCTCTCGGTCTCCTCTATAACTCTCTCTCCCTGCCTCGCTCTCTCTAGCTCTGTCTCTCACCATCTCACCATCCCTCCCCTCTCTCTCTGGCTGAGACACTGTAAGTGAATATAAAATGGTAACAATGCATAATGATTCACTTCTGGTACCGTTAATATGGGACGTCGTGCCCAATGACATCCCTCAGATGGTCTGGACAGCTGTTCGCCACGTCTCCCTGTGCCTTAAAGAGGGTGAGCCTGCATGCAGAAGCATTTCATCACAGAATTCACCAAAATAACAGGAAGCCCACACTTCAGAGAGTACGGGAGGGGGGGGGGGGGGGTCCACCTTTGGGTTTGATCTCCCCACAGGTGCGGAGGATGGGGTGGGACGGGAGACCTCGACACACGGAGATAGAACGGACACACAAAAAAACAAAACGGAGTGTCACAAAAGGAGGGAGATGAAACGCCTCTGAGCCAAAGGACCTCCTTCAGAAGGCTGTTCCTGTCAGACTGCACGCGATATGGTCCTTTACATACACTTGCTACCCATAAAAGTAATAGTGATTTATGGAGGAATGAAAGCATATCTGTGCTTTCACAAGTTATGGCTCACTTTGCACGTAACTCTCTTTTTGTCTCACCACAGAGCTATAGAATGCCCTGAGGGTGATAGAATCAGACAGAAACATTTGTAAACATTTAGTTACCCCATGGTTAATCGCAAAAATGCACCTGAAATATGTACTCTCAGGGAGGGAAAAAAGGCACTCCGTTTCAGACAGATAAAAACTGTGCTCTAGGATTTGGCCCGTACATATAATTTACATTACTATAAACTAACATCCCTGTTGCTATACAGATGTAGCTAAGGGACCTGTCATATTTAACAGTAAAAAAAGTAATTTTTTGGAGAGCAAATTAATTCCTTCAGCTGAATTGTCCCCCCGAAGTATCTATTCATTATGGTTTTGCTCAGGCTGTCAGGCAACAGCTAAATGAGAAGTGGAAGTGGAACAAAAAGAGCTTGCTACCAAGTTCTGAGACAGTTGTGGGAGAAGGGTGGGGTCACGTACCAAAGTTATTTTTATCAGGTAAAGCATACAGTAGACTCTTCGCAGCTAAACACCCCAATCCTACAATGCCATTGGCCACAGTCCTGCAAACACCAGCAGGGTCATCGATCAGTGATATCCCTGGGGGTCTTCACCCTGACAGTACAAACAGGCACCATGGTGACTCCATGACAACGCTCGCCTCACTGAGCAGAGTAAATGCCCCCCCTCCTTTCTTTTTTCTTTCCTTTTAAAATAACTGCACCTATCAGCCCATTTCCTCCCAACCTTTGAAATCCCCTAATAAAGTTGCCAGGATTAGAAGCGGGGCTGCGCCATGGAAAACTGGGAGCTAGCTGAGCGTGAACAAACACAGGACCTGCCAGGCCTGGGGCTGAGGTCAGCTCTGGGTGCTCCAGGGCTGGAGGACACAACAGGGCCACTTAAGGGCTCAATCACAGTCATCTCAGGAAGACAAAGCGCTTTTTGTCAGGATGAGATTTAGATGGCTTACAGAGGAGACTACGTGAGACTGAATAGGCTGAAATGTGAAACAAGAAGCATCAGCATCAGTATTTAACAGCCAGTATGGCTGTACACCTCGAGGTGGGGGTTGTCATCTTCCTACCATAGATAAATATACAAATAAAATGTCAAACGGACTACAGCGCAATTGGACGGTGAGGGAGGGCATGGCTGGTTCAGCACTGTGCAGTGACCTCTGAAAGGGTAGATGGATGAGTGAGAGACAGCCTGGTTGGTTCAGTGGCTCATAATAAGCTGTGATTGGGTAGATGGATAAATAAGAGATGGCCTGGTTGGTTCAGCAGCTTGCAGTGAGCAATGATTGGGTCACCTGGAGTGGGAGGAAGGGTTGACGGTGGGAAGGTCAGTGCAGGAGGTGATGGCCTGTTGCTCCTACCTCTGTAAAAACACGGTTGCGCCGAGCAGATGGATGGCTCTCTGAAAGAAGGGCAGTGTCGGCACTTTAATTGGCGGATGCTATAATCCCATTGGCCTCTCACTTAATGGCTTTGGGGCATGGACGAAAGGTCAGCTCCGGAGCTAACGCACCATTTCAAACTGAAATCCTAATCAAACTGACATCAGAGCGGCAAATCTAATCAGATTAACCCTGCCCCCAGGTCCTATTGTCATTCTGTAATCCCTCTTATTAAATTGATATTATGTTTTTCTTTTAATTTGGGGCTTTAAACTGTGTGCACAGGACCCGTAGCGTGGCATTGCTGGGCTGTGGCATCAGCACCTCCAGCAAACTTTGTGGCCTGCTACTCTGCCAGTTTCCCACCATTATGAGGACATTAGGAGCTCCTACTTGAGGGTGAACCCTTAAACCTGCAATGTGCAAGGAAGACAAGCAAAACTGCTGGGGACGTATGCGCTTTCATACTTTGATGCATATGGTGCCTGTTGAGAGGATTGAACCATCCTCACTTCACTATGGCTACATCTTAAGATGCTGCGACAGCTTCCAAACTATCAGTAGCAGAACACAGTGTGTGTGTGCAGGCATGAGTGCACGTGTGTGTCTGTTTATGTGTCCGTGTGAGAGACTGGGCAGGTAGTAGTGCGGACAGAGGGTGCTGGGAGAAAAGCAGAAGCATGAATTGGGCATTGTATTCGGTCCTAAATAAAGGGAGGTTCTCTCGAATACAGACACATGCAGTGTGTGTGTGTGTGTGTGTTTGTGTGTGTGTCTGGGCAGGTAATAGTGCGGATTGGGGGGCAGTGGGAGAACAGCCGTAGCATGAATTGGGCATTGTATGCAGTCTTAAATAGAGGGAGGCCCTCTCTCGTACAGACACATGCAGTGTGCTCTGCCCCATCCGTCTCGCCCTGGCACACCGAAGGCGGACCCCCCCAGTGACAGCTCCAGGCTCCTAGCATGATCCCGTCAAGCACATCTCCCTCAGCTGGGGACCAGGAAGGCATGTACCCCCCATCCCAGTGGGGGGGGGGTCTGTGCCTTTAGGGGGTGGTCTGCTAAATGGCCTCCTGCAGAACCTCATAGGATCCCATTCCAGTTCTCCTGTGTGTGTGTATGTGTGTGTGTGTAACAGAATGTGTGTGAGCTTGCATGTGTACAGGTGAGGGTGCAATGGGCACCCATGGTTCCACATTTCAATTAGCCTACTGGCCAAGCAATATTATCCAATCCCTTCCAAGTTAACAAAGCTTTTCAGTGGACCAGTGGATTCAAAAATTCCAAAAACAAATAAAAACTTTCAATCTCCCACAACAGTCTGTTGAGAAATTTGTTCTTGAGAAAATTCCAAGAAGATTACAGATTCCAAACATGAGCACAACTGAAGACATTGCGTGCTTAATGTTTCACCTAATCTTACTAGGCTGCTGACTGTGGCAACAGGGAGGCGTGTGTGTACTGTATGTATACTGTACATTCACATACATAAAAACAGTAACATATAATTATTTGTGAGCAGTAGGCTAGGCTATGATAAACAACCTGACAATTATAGTTAGAACAACATGCTTCCCAAGTCTATTTGATGCACAGTAACATTGACTACACATTGATAATAATTACAGAATTATACAAACTGCCTGCTCTTCATAATTGCAGACATAATATCAATCTCAGACATCCGATACAGTCATGTCATAGCTGTAAATGTATGCTATTCATCCCTTTGGCAAGTCGGAGAAGTTTCCTCGACGAAATCCAAATTGGCATATATATATTACATTGGGCAAACAATGTTACATTGGTGGAGAAAAGCAGTAGGCAGACTAATTCACCTCAATGTTTGTTAGGAAACTTCACCAACTTCCTCAATAGCCGGTATGTTAACTATTAGCTGAACCAGACTGAATAGCACCCCTCAGCTGCTTGTTAAGACAGGAAGAAAATAATGATTTTACCAAACCACAGGCACTTGTAGCTTAAAGTGCACTTTTATCTGGCCTTACTGAACTGCATACTCACAAATTATGCTACAAATTATGAATCGGCTTGTTGCCTGAAAAGAAACATCAAAATTCACCGTTTAGGCCAATGCTTACAAAATTGCGACCCGTAATTCTGAAAAAGCCACTTGTTTGGAGGGAAATTTCATTTATAACCCCTGGAGTGTGTGTGTCAGCGTGTGTGAGAGTGAGTGAGTGAATGAACGAATGAGAAAAAGGGAAAGAGAGGGAAAGGAAAGTGTGTGAGTGTGTATACACGAGTGACATGACTAAGCACAGTACCAGCAGCACATCAGAGATGAATGCGAGACTGAGTGAATGCTGCATTTACAGGCCTGTTCAGGGCTCTATTAGAGCATGCTCAGTCCAGCAAACAGCAGCAATAACAAAGCGTCAATCTCCACCAGGGCACCTCGCCGTTTGAACTGCTCTAATTAAAGGGAACCCCAAAGAAAGCTGCCGTTCAGCGGCAGTTTGGAAAATAGTGGGGGTATTTTCCCTTCCGTGTGGAAAAATATTTATGGAGCAGCTTCCACGTTTCGTCATATATGAGTTGCTCCTGGAATGGGTGACGGGGCGGTCATTCAACTTGCCAACTTCGTAACACATCAGGCACTGTGGTCCGCGGTGGCGAAGACAAAAACAATGGCAAGGGGATTCCATTGTCTACAGTGCCTGAGAGCTAACCAGAGCACTGGTTGGATTTTTGGGGAAAAGTGAGGCTTGGTAAGCAGAATCTTGTACTGTGCAACCCCGATGGGGAAATGGTGACCTGTTCCTTGAATTCAAAGGGTACGGAATACAAACAGGGCTGGCTGCAATGCTCATAAATACAGACTCCAGAATGTGAAGGACTAGCAGTAAGTCCTGATGGATTTCCACGTGTGGTCATGCTGTGACACCTGGCTGATGCGAACAGCAGAAAGACGTCCTGGACGTTGTTGCGGTTATTGTAGCCATAAAACAACGGACGGGCAGCGGCGGCGCGCATTCTGCGGCGTGATGGATGTGTCTGGAACCCCCATGCGATAGCTGCGTGATATCCTGTACCGTGCGCACTGCGTGTAACTCCCTGCAGATGAACTCAAACGCCATCCATCACCCGGGACCAAAGAGCCAATGAAACAAGCTGGAAATCATGCCAAACTACAGGGCTAGATTTCCAGCAGTCATGTTGGACAGTGGTGTTTATGATACATCCCTTCCCCTCCACCGCCCCTCCATTGGAATTTACTGCTTTAATGTGATACAACGGTGTTGCTCTCAGAAAGGAAGACAAGTCTACCACCATTACGGGCAGTACGGTCCTTTAACCGAAACGGACCCGAGTTCTGTTCAATTGAGCCGTGAAGGTGTGGTGCCACACTGGAACCACGGACTGCTCAGGCCTGCACGTTTTATGTACACTTTTATGACTTTCATTCCTTCCATTTCCATTCCGTATCCAACATAAACCAATTGAGACGGAATAAATGCATTTCTCCTGCTCAGTTTATGCTGCTGATGGTTTAATGAGGGCTGTGAAGCCCTCTGTAGCATTACTGGCATGTAGGACAAGGATACGCACATAAACCGACTACACTGCTGTGCTCGTACACAAGCCAAAGCAGTTGTAAATTACCAAGGGGTCGTTCTAAGCACACTCTTCCTCAGACGTTTGACACTAGTGGAAAAACACAGCAAATTCATTCCAGTGATGTTTGGTACAGAAAGTTAACACTGTAATGGTCAGCTAACGTGGCACATTTAAAATTGTAATGCTAAAATTAATCAATCATTGCGTGTGGCCTAACTGACACAATGAAATTCCCTTACACTGTTAGTGAAGGACTGCATACAGCGCAAGACCAGAAAGAGAATCTCTTAACCAGTGGGTACAGTAAGAATATATAAATACAGCGACACGATTTGCACATTTCAATGCACTTGTACACTGTATGTGCAATTATATACACAAAGAATTTCAGTTGAGATGAGCCTGTTGTTTGGGAAAATCCTGGGACTGTCTTTAAAGCTCCCTGGGAGGTGAGAACTACACAGGCAATAAAGAGAGGAGAGGGAGTGAGGGAGAGAAGGAGAGAGAGAGGGAGAGAAAGGGGGGGCAGATGAGGGACGAGCAAGCATTGAGGACGCCATTTCAGAGGCAAACACCAGGACACCGCCACCCACAGGCTAGGCCCCGTGCCACACACAAAGGGGGATAAGGTTACTCTATAAATAATAAACGGAAGCAGAGAGAGAGAGAAGGAGAGAGGGAGAGAGAGATGGATGGATGAGGTCAGCTGATGCATCTCCTGTCTGTGCTGCGCATCACTGGCTTTCCCATCAACTGCGCTGTGCCAGCCTGTTTATATGCTTACAAATGAGGCACATCCATACAGCAGAGAGCACCGCAGAAACATCTAGTGTTGTCTGGGGGAAGTCTAGTGAGCGTGAGTGTGCTTTTGTGTGTACATGTGCGTCCGTGTGTGTGTGTGTAAGCATGTGCTCGCGTACGTCTGTGTGCGTGAAGGCCTGCTTCCCATGAGCCCCCTGCAGGGAGGAGTGTCTGATCTGTGAACCCTGACCCCCCCCCCAAGTGCTGACGGCTCAATTAGATTACGCAGGGTGGGGCTCTCGTAACTGTGCGATGGGGTCATATCTCCGTCCCCAACTCCACACCGCCATCTCCAAGGCCGCAGGCAGAGCGGCCGAAAGGCTTTCATTAACGCGGGCTCAGGTGACCTCCATGCTCACTGTGGTAAAGGGCTCTTCAACTGTTTATTTGGGTGGGCCTTCAGCAAGACAACACAGCACCAAAGTGTGAGCTGAACTGCACCTGACCCACATCCCAGACACCCGTTTCTGTTCATCAGTAACAACAAATAAGGAAAATTTTGGGTCACAAGAAGGTCTGTTTACAGTTTCCACAGACGTGTTTTTCAACAAGCCACTGATCTGACCCAAAGGCTGATAAAAGACGCCTTGAAAATGACTTCCATCAAACATGGCTTACAGCACGGGTTCTTCAACTTTTTAATGTTGGGACCCTAATTACAGATACTTATTTTTTTTATTTTTTTTTTGACAGGCATCTGCCAAATACATACTAACACAGCTGTGTGGATTAATCTGTGTGGGTCCAGATTATTTCAGGACCCACCACATACAGTTTTGCGACCCAATTTAGGTACTGACCCATCGTTTAAGAAACACTGGCTTTTCCATTATAAACTTCAAAAATTATGCCAATGTCAAGCGCAGGTTGAAAAGAAAGAAAAAGGAAAAAGAAATGTCACTCCATCCATCCTAAAGTTAAAAAAAGCACCAGATTTATCGCTGTGCCAGTTTTGCTGCCTACGGACGTGAAAACCATTTCCCAACTATTAATTATTAATTCAAATGTACATCACGTTTAAAACCTATCAATATTATCCATTATGGTGTGTATACATTACACTGTGTATAGAGTATCCCACATCCTTTCGGTAAAGCAGACAGGATGCAAGGAGATCTGATCGTCCGAGCTCCGCTCGCTCGCATTCATCAGTCTAATACAGCTTTTTGATATCCTGCCCTGTAATGCGTTTGTCTAATACCGCCGCATTAGAGAAGGGAGGAGCAGGAGAGCCGGGTCTGTCGCTGCTGATGGAGGAGCCGCACGACTGCGTGCGCGTGGGGCCCTCTCCGAGCGGAAACCCTAGATCCAAAATGGCAGGCGCCCAGGGACGGGTCTGCCCTTCAGCTGCAGGAAGAGGCTCTGAGCTTCTGAAAAAAGAAGAGGGAGGCGTGCGCCTTCCCCAGATCTCCTCCCGCCGTCCGCCAGCGCTGCCGGCCTTGGGCAGACGGCGTGTTTAACCGAAAGGGCGGGGTGGGCCGCGTGTCTGACATCCTGTTTAAAGCGCCGCTCCGCAGTCGGCTGCAGACACGGCGCTTCCGCTCCAAACCCCAGCTCCGCGGCGGAGGCCCCGTGGTCTGCTTCTCACGGGGGACTTTAACGGAGCCGCGCAAACAGACTCCAGTGGTTAATGGCTTTAGCATCCCGGCAGCTGGGGTAGGAGGGCGCTGCTTAACGCGGCGGTTCGGGTACGACGGGGCGTACTGTAAACAGCAAGGGCAGGGGACCATCACATCTGAGACGAGAGCTTTCTCTGCCTGTGACGGTAAACAAGGGGCTAAGGCTGAGATAAGCATCTCATTATGCTGGAGCGAGAGGGGGCAAATGCACTTACTGGGCTCCAAGTTTGTGTGTGTGTGTGTGTGTGTGCGCGCGCGTGTGTGTGTGCGTGTGTGTGTGTGTGTGTGTGTGTAAGTGCATGCTCTAAATTGGTACACCAGGCTTTCATTGCAATGAATCTGGCCACAAGGTTATCGCAGCAGCTGAGTAAAAGCCTAATGAATGATTTTAATGGCTCTAAGTAATGCTAAAACTAATTTCTTCTACAGCTCGAATCACACTACAAGCAGAGAGATAAAGCTTGACAAGAGCTTTGGCAGCTATCAGGCTCCAACTGCACGTGTTTTAATGTCAATGCCATGCCACTCCGCTGGTTTTACAGTGGTGATACAATGAGCTTGCTTCTGCAGTACCAGCCAAACAAAATGACTAATCAACCATTACAGCAATGACCTCATAAATCAACACGGTCACGTATGACACCGGACCTGCAAGAGTCATAAACTCAACAGGCCTGTGACTGACACACACACACACACACACACACACACAAAACGGTGAGCTGTGCCGAGAGATGCTGAGAGAGAGGGAGAAGGGAGAGAGAGAAGAAGGGAGTGTGAGAAAAGGGGGACAAAAAAAGTACAAGGAGCAAGCAGAAATAGAAAGAAGAAGGGAGCAGAGGGAGGGCGAGGAGTGAAACGGGGAGAGTGGTAGAGAGGTGTAGGGGAGGGTAAGTGTGAGACCTGACTTCACCACAGAGGGTCCCAGTACAGTCCACTTCACGCCTGTACAGGTGTGAGGGCTGCCCCGCCGGGACACCAATCAGCCCAATTAAGCCATTCTGAGCGCTGACAGAGTGAGAGTTACGAGAACAGGGGCTGGTTTAAGGGGGAAAAACCCACAAACCAGCAATGTGAACAGGGGGAAAATACTACAGTGTCATGTTCATTTGAATTGGAATATGGAATGGACGCTTTCACTGGAAAGCACAGAGCATCAGGAAACACTCTTCAGCTTTGTACAGACACATTCAACCACACTCTTAACCTCCCTGAGCACAAACACACCCAATAGTGCTTAAAACACATGTGCAGCACACACACACACGCACCAGAGTAGCTTTTCAGGGTTAATAAACGGTGTTTGCCTCCGTTTACACAGCAGAGCACAGCACAGTCACAGACACACTGAATAAGAGGCGTAAGATTGTGTTTCATTTGACCCCAAAACTATGCGTCCCATGACAGGCAGGACTGGAGGATGTGGGTGGGACAGGGGACAGACACTGCAGCGCGTTGAACAACACCGGACCTTGAGGCAGCTCTCCGTTCCAAAAGTGACAGCTAAAATTACAATCCGCTCACTTCAGCTCTCTGCACATTTATTTTTAGGTTTCTTTTTTTCGACTTCAAACCACTTTTCAGATGGAATGAACAGACCCTCAAATCAGACCATTGTGGCCAACAATAATTACCTTGTGTTCAGTGCAGCCAAAGGAGACAGATTGGGGAAAGAAAGAGACAGAGACAGAGAACAGAAAGAAATAAACAAGAGAAAAAGACACCCTCCCCTTTCATTGCTGTGGTCATGTGTGCGGCAGGTTTTCACAGGTAAGAAACACACATTCTGTACCTCAGTGTAGGATGAACATTCATTCTGACTACTGACTATGGACAAGAGGAGACTGATGGGCCGGAATGCAAAGGAGGCAAGGTTTGGGAGGGGGAATTCATGTAAGAAATCATAAGACAATGACTACATGTGAAACAGACACGTTATTGTATATCTATTGTACATCTTAAACCGTAAAGGGCAGAACTGCACTTGAGATAACACAGGCAGCAGTGTCACACTCTTTCCAATGCCACCCGAGGCTAATATTTGAATCTAGCTAACTGCTAAACAGCTGAAAAATATTTCTTGAATTTCTTGAATTTAATTTCTAGTATTTATTTTAGTTCAAGTTTTCTTTTCAAGGAGCAGTGGGCAGTGCCTCCTCTAGCTGGAACAGTCATATGCGAGTCATATGAGTGTGTGTGTGTGTGTGTGTGAGAGAGAGAGAGTTGAGTGTGTGTGTGTGTGTGAGTCTGTCCATGTGTGAGGGAGTGAGTGAGTCTGTGTGTGTGTGTGTGTGTGTGTGTGTCTCATGCGAGTGCTCGGACACAGACCTGTCTGTAGGTGCCCTCCATCAGCGTGTCCAAGTTCTGCAGGGGTGCGGGGGTCTTGTCTTTGAAGCGCGTCAGCAGCCTGCGCTGGATGGCCCGGAACTGGACCGCCCTCTCCGACAGCAGGTCCTGGTACTTCTCCGCACTGACCCGCAGCTGAACGCACAGACAACGCCAGCGCAACACTCACTCAACGTTCGGACAGACACACAAGTGTTCCCGGACACGGCCTTCTGGTGGCATCCCAGGCATGGTTTTCCATCTCCTTCCACTCGCGCGTTTTCCATTTTATCTGACACATGGAGCGGATTAGGACCGCGGGGAACATTAAAGCCGCTCTCTGCTCGAGAGCGTATCAGGTGTGCTGTGCGGACAGCCAGCCAAGGGACCCGGCGTTTGATACATGTTAGAGACAAGGGAGGGAGGAAAAAAAACAACTTGTGAAAGATTTCTGAGAAATATACTTTAGCCTGTTCTGGCTTGGCCGTTGCTGTGCTGAATGGCGCATCACAGAAGCGCGGAGGTTATTTTGGGACGCCCACGTTGGTGCAGGTGAACGGAGCTTAGGTTGGCTATGAAGTACCGCCATTCACAACACAAATACTGTCAGTGAAACTGATGAGGATATACTTATGAAAACCTCATTTGGCTTGGAAAGGGGCCCCTGTTTTTCTGCTTTGTGAAAGTGATTTTGAAATGTGTCATGTGCCTGGTGATGTCAGAGTGAGGTCGGCTTTATTGAAAAGCAAAATGAGAATGCGAGTGATTGCGTCAATTAAATGGTTGGAAAATATTCTTTGCACAATCCATTTTTCCTATATCATGGGTTCCTAAAATATTTCATCTTAAAAGCCCTAATATAAGCACTTGTGGCTGAGTCCCTACCTGAATAAAATGCTTAATTATTGGGACCCTTTACCCTGAACCCACTAAAGGATCTAATGCAGTTGGAAAAAATGAAAAAAAAAGACAAACGGCTAAACACGGAGGTCTTCAGAGATAAAAGTTTAGGAGCCACCGGTACAGTGTAAATAACTCCTTATTGACTGCGCATTGTTATGTAACCGTAGCTGAGAGCTGGTGTAGACACTCTGGGACTGTTTCATGCATATTACAGAGGTCTGTCTGCATCACTTGCGTATTGAGGTTTGAGATGAGACAGACAGAGCAGAGCCCTGAGGCATTTCGGCATGTAGACACACTGCCAAACTGTTGCAATGGCTACTACTGTTAGCGGAAACCTGTAGCATTCTGTGGGTGTTCTGTGCCCTTGGCTTCTAAGGGCTTACTCTGGAGTGAGTCAAGTACAAGGACAGAAGAAGATGTTTGTGTGTCTGTGTGGGCAGGGGGGAAACAGCGCTCACCTCAAAGTGATGATCCACAGCCTGGAAGTACTCGGACAGTGGGAGAGGGCCGGAGAAGTTGTTGCGGAAGTCTTTCACTCCCAATTTGGCAAAGTGCCGGTCGAAGCGCTGCACCAGCTCATTGGCCACCAGCCACATATCCTCAAAGCTCTCACTCTGGATCCTGTAGCGCTCTGTGTGTTTGTGGGCGTTTGTGTGTGTGTGTGTGTGTGAGAGAGAGACAGAGAGACAGAGCGACAGAGAGAGAGAGAGAGAGAGAGAGAGAGAGAGAGAGACACACACACACACACAGAGAACAGGGTCGTTATTGGCTCGTTGTCACTCACTAACTTCCATTGCTTTGTTTTCCGGTTCTAAAGGCTTTTTGAGAAAAAAAAACATTAATCATTTTCTACGGGAATAACAGACATCACGGTGCGGTTTTATTATTCATTTCACGTTTCCCTACATATCAAAGCTGGCATGTCAAATGGATTACCCATCAGGCATTACTCACAGGAAAACAGGTGAAACCAGCCAGTATATTCACACTCCCATATGAGGACTGTGCAGTCATCTGTGTCACCAATCACCTCGCAGTACTAGAGAAGCAGTTCAGGAACATCTGGACTGTAAATTGATGCCAGCAGTGAGTGAAAAGTGAAAATGTCTGCGCTGAAGCTGGAGTTAAGTGTGCATGATATTCCTTTCGGCTGGCGTCCATTTTAATGCCAAAGAAATGCTCTTGGCCCAAACCTTCAGGCTGGATTTTCAAGCTGAGCAGGGGGAAAGGAGAGGCCACCTGTTCATTTTGCATTACCTTGTAAGGAATTACAGTGAAAGGAATGAGGTTACTGCCTACTTGGTCTCTAACACTTCCTAAGTGTTCTTGGGGCTGAAGAGTCTGCCTGTAATTTGTGTGCTCCAGAAAAGTGTTTAACTGTACTCTGTGACGTGCGAAAGAAAAAAAAAAAACATCTAACTATAACCAATATGATGTGAAACACATTCTCTGGTTTTAACAGGGAACAAAATTATACTATAGGGCGTGTGTAATGAAGATACCTGCATTTAATTTTGATGCATGTCTAGCTGCATGTATTTTACCCTCGATCTGCGTGCCTGGATACTATTTGCACCTGTGTGTGTGTGTGTGTGTGTGTGTGTGTGTGTGTGTGTGTGTGTGGGTGCGCATGGTGTTACACTCACGAGACGTCTTTGAAGCCAGCACGGTGACTTTGGCGCCAGCTATGAGCTGGAAGGCCAGCGCATTCCCATCCCGGTCCTCCGACTTCCCCAGGAAGTCTTTCCCACGGTAGCAGAGGAGGGAGAGAAAGAGAAGCACAGCGGAGTTAGCCCAGCCGCCAGTCCTCAGCGCCCTTGTCGTGCTCAGGGAAAGGTGAGTGCTCAAAGCCTTTGTTTTGACAAATCTACAAAAGAAAGGATGACAGACAGAGATACGGCCTCTCTGCAGCGCTTATCTACCGCCAGGACGCCGTCGAAGGTGAACTGCGCACGACGCCATTGTCCTTTATCTCCCCGGGGTTATTTGCTTACCACACAAGCGCAAGTTCAGAATTCATTTTTATTTCTCTTTTGTTTTTTTATAATAAAAAGGCAGAGACGCGATTCCTAGGTAGAGATATCGGTCCACCCAGAGTAAGGGAGGGGTATCAGTGGCACTGTGAAATCTCTCCGTTAGGAACAAGCGGGGACCCAAATCAGAGCATCATAGACCTTCTAACATTACATCTGCTCTTTTTATATACATCTATAATGTGAAATAAAGCAATGTGCTCCATACAATACATTTTATTTGAATGTGCACGTGTAATGAAAGATACTACAATGGACCATGCGCACAGTAGTGCAGACCATCTCGCTCTCATTTATCTTTCAGTCCTGCAAAAACCAGAACTAAATGTACATGTGACCATAATTTGTATTAAAGTTATTTGATCTTTTATACATATATATTTTCTAGCTTGAGCAGGAACAACCATTATGAACCTCTCCAAAGGTATAACATCAAAACTAATAAACCAAAAAAATGCTATAACACCACTGTTTAGACCCACGTGTTGATCCTGACATTGTAGCTGTAAACCCAAACGCATCAATATTTTAGCATTAAAATACAATGATTAGGATGTGCTTGAGTGCGTGCTGAAAAAGCAAAGCCTTTGCTTAGATTTTATGGTCACTTAAGCATGACTGAGGCTATGAAACCAGGGGGCACCATTTCCCTGTGTTGTGTACAGGTGCTCTCTCTCTCCCCCTCAGTCTCACCAAATATAACACACACCTTCCCTTCATGGACTGGATTACCAGGGCATGGATTCAATCAACATTTGTCCCTCATATTGACTTATTAATAAATGCAAGCCTTCGCTCCACCGCCACTTTCCTTCACACAGTTGAGTGAGAAAATTTGTTGAACTCACTGAACTCTACCTGGGAAAAACAAACAAAAAAAGCAAACAAAAATAATAATAAAACACTTTAATGTTAATTGTGAGTCAAAGTTAAAGACAAATGCTGATTGAATCCAGGCCTGCGTTGTGGAACCAGAGGTGCAAGACGTGTGTGCTACCTGGGAACACCTCGTTGAGGTTGACTGGCGGTTTGTTTGTGTCGATTGTGATCTTGAACTGGGCGTTTTTGGAGGCTGAGGACGGGCAGGAGGCCATCCGGAGAGGCAGAGAGAATCGGCACTGGGCCACCCTCGGCACCCCTGAGGCAAAGAGAGGGATGAGAGGAAAAATAAGGACTGAGGTCACCGCCTGGTTGAGGGGGATTCTCAGACACGTTCCAAACATCTCACTGACAAGCCTACAGAGAACCCTGTAAAAGGAACAACAGACCCGGTAGCATTACCAAGGAGGGGTGATAGTTTACAAAGAGCACAGTGCTTTCACAAACAAAAACCACAGCATACAGATTTTATCTGTGAAAATGCACTTGTGTGTCCCAGATGTGTGCACATACGTATCTGTCGCACAAGGTCACCATTAAAGTAAGGGGTCTTGGAGCAAAGACATCAGAGAAGACATTCCGACAGAATAAGAATAAACAGAACTTGATTTTGTGAGCATATGAAAACATGGCAGCAGAGAGACAGGGCTGTAAATTCTGCCTGTATCCTGGCAAAGGCCACAGTATTCATCCAAGGCTCTGGGGCCTGCTGCTCCTCGTATTGCCCTCGTCAGTGCGTGACCTCAGCTTTACTAATCAGGACAGTAAATTAGCCAAAGGATTCTGTCAGATGCACGGTGGGCTTCTCGGAGCGGACTCTTCGAAGAATACACGACAGCAAAGTTTCTTGTGTTGTTTTGCCAATGCCTCTGAGCTGAATTTAATGGAGCATCTGCAAAAAACCCAAAGGTGTGTGTACTAAAGACGAACACGTTTCATCTAATGTCTCCACATATATATTTCTTTTTTCAGTCCTGTTTTCAATTTCTGGTTCCAACTACGACTACTTATGGGATGAATGTAGTCCTTCCTAAGTCTTCCTGAAATTCCTGGTGTTGCCCTTGCCAGAGAGACCACTGGAAAAACATAACTTTGCTTTGGAGTAGCTCCTTTACCTTTCCTCTGGCCTGCTAGAATCATTTAAGAGAGGGAGGAAGAGGCTGAGGATAAATTCTCCAGTAGCAGGTATTGGTTGCCAGAAGTTTACTAATCCTTTCCTGTTATGTCTGGCCAGGTGACTTAACCCCTTTTCTGGAAGGTTTACACAGCACTGCTCGTAACGCTTTCTCGTGGCTGGACTGTAAAACTTTCTTTCGGTTTGTTCTAATTTTCAAACTTTACAATTATATATGTCAATAGTACCTCTTCTTTCAGTAAACGGGGTTTGCATTTGGTAGTGAGACTGATTCTAGCATTGTGCATGTGAGTGCATGTCCAATGAACACAGAGACTGCAGGAAAAGCAGAAGAATGTGTTTATGCACATTGTCCATCATCCTTTAATGTCAATGTTGTCTGAACAGCTACTGGTGTTAAATCACCAATCACAGCACAAAGACTTTTTGGCCATGGAAAAAAAAAGTAAGAAAAATGATCAACCGCTAGACATGAGGAAAAATTATTGGATGAACTTGTCTATGGAGAGGGTTCACAAAAAGCAGATCCATCCAGCCAAGTCAACACAGAATCTCTCCGTGACTTTACCGCAATGTTCTTATTGTTCTGAATATCGTTTCAGTAATCATGTTATGTGTTGTTAGACATTTTAAGACCCCTCCCGTTATCCCCTGTGTAAAACAGCTGTGGAAGGTGAACGTGGCCTGGACAGTGACAGAGAGTTCAGACTGACAGTCCAGGATCCATTAGGCTAAAGTGTTTTTCCTCCCAACGCATGCAGTCAGCGTTTGCTCACATTCTCCGAGGGAAAAGGAGTGTGGTCAAGGAGGCCCCCCTGTCATAAATCTTCCTGATGCAAAACCAAGAACATTTTTCTTCCACAGGAGTGAACTTTTTACCTGAATCCCCAAAAGGAACAAGACCCCCTCCTCAGTAATCCAACCTGCCGTCTGTATTCTTAGGCCGTGGCAGTAATTTAGCCTGTCTGAGGCGGCCACTCACCTGCCTCCCCCTCAGCTTCATCTCTCAAGCCTGCGACGGCTCTGGGTTTCCTCCTGCCAAGTTAACCTGTCCCTACTGCAATCAGCACTGACTGATGACGGCACATCTGAAGATTTACAGGTCTGCCTCAATCCACATCTCTGGCTGCAGAGTGTGATGGGAAAGGGCCAAAGGGGGATCAGAAACAGTCCTATAGGCTGGGTATGGCTTCACGGTCTAATGGGAGAGGGCAACCCAACACAATTCATACATGATTGGTTGTAAGGCCATGAACATACAGTACTGTGCAAAAGTGTTTAGGCACCTGTATAGCATTCTGTACACATAAGATTCTTTCAAAAATAATTCAATGAAAGGTCCTAAATAAACATACTATACATTTTACATTACATTTGAGTAATTTGGCAGAATAGTTAAAAACTGAATCAAATCAATATTTTTTGTGACCACCCTTCGGCGTTAAAACTGCATCACTTCTCAGAGACGGCCAACGCTGTCTTGCAGTTCTATAAGACAGTCACAGCAGGTGGTTCCAAGCATGTCGGTTGTTCCAAGCATGTCGGAGAACTTGCCACAGTTCTTCTGCAGACTTTGTTTGGCTCCCTGCTTCTGATCTCAGACAGCCTTGATCAAGTTATGTAAAAAGTAGTCAATGGAATATGTTACTTTGTTTAATGAAACACAAAAATGTCTCTGTAACATTAAATCCTTTGGAAAATTAACATTTGGAAATCTCAAATGTGTCATTTTATACGGACAAACACACAAAAAAAACATATATATATATATATATATATATATATATATATATATATATATAATAAAGTCTAGGGTACCTAAGACTTCTGCACAGTACTGTATGTCCAGTACACAAGGTAGATCTAATTACCATACCAAGACAATTACAACTT
Source organism: Conger conger (assembly GCF_963514075.1). Taxonomy (NCBI): domain Eukaryota; kingdom Metazoa; phylum Chordata; class Actinopteri; order Anguilliformes; family Congridae; genus Conger; species Conger conger. The sequence continues at coordinate 61,888,214 of NC_083760.1, read as the reverse complement.
GAGGAACTACAGGACCTACTTTAGGGAAACTGCTGTGTGAAAGTGGCTGAGAAAAAGCTCTCAAGTACTGAAATGAAAGAGAAAAGACAAGACACAGCAGCTCTAGACAGTGCCTCACACAGCACTCCGAGGACTGAGCCCTCTACAGTTTGGTAGCTCTCAGTGTTGGAGCCTTTCATGATCAGCCAGGCTTCCTTGCTCTCTAGGCAGCTATGGGGTTTCTACAGAGGAATGGCTTCATATCTGGTGGGTCCCAGACAGAACCCTACTCACCTGCTGGGTTGAGCTCTTCATGAGTGGAGGCAGTGCAAAAAACAAAAAACAAAAAAAAAACAAATCCTCAGTTCAAAATTACTTTGGGGGAAAAGCAGAAAAATTAACTTTAATGATTGAATGACTCAAAGCAAAAGACACCAAAACACACATTACGTACAATAGAGAAGGTTGGTGAATCCATGCCTCTAATGTATAGTGCAGGTCTTCAGAATGTTAATTTCACATATAAAAAAGGAGAATGTGCTACCTCCCAGAATGCATTGCAAAACACTGTCCTCCAAAATTATTTACACAATGATATAAATGAACGAAGGCAGTAAACAATACAGGTAATGAGCTATATTTTTGGCGCAAAAACAACAAAATTATATTTCCTACTCATGTAACTGGGGAGAATAACACCCACCCCCCGCCCGGGTTCCCCCACCAAAAATAAATTAAATTAAATAAAAGATGTACTTCAATCTCAAACAATGTCTTTTTCAATCCATGCGGTGTGCTCTGCTTTTAACAGGACTAAAATCAGAGAGAACCCCAGAACAGGGTAAAGTACACAAAGGGGTCCGGGAAGAGCTTAAACAGCAAGCTGAGGCTGGGAGGCTTTCACACTTAAGCAAGCGCGTGAAACATACGCTGCTCGCTCAGATTGTGCATTTCACGCCTGGTTAGTTCTGATGAAATGCACCATCTCTCCCTGGCAGTGTGCCTCCATCCATCCCATCTGCCAGAAACAGGAAGCAGGGCACCCCCCGTGGCAGCACTCCACTGAGCGATCTGTGAACACACTCATTTCTACCGTGAAAACCACCGCCTGTGCACAGCCAATGCTGGGCACTGCTCGGTGTTGGAAGCGCGTTTTCATACGTGGACGTTGGCCTTGCTCTGCATTCTGCCTAGAGGAACCATGAACTAACTTTCGCCAGCTTATTATAATTTATCTCTGTTTGCCGATAATGTTAGCTAACAGTGAAAATATATACACAGGTAAGCAGAAAATCAGCTAGCTGGCATTGGTAGAGCGCAGCCATTTGTATTAAAAAGCCGCTGGTGGCAAACTAAATGGAATGTTTATTTAATTGAATCGTTCAACAGTAACGGTTTGATTCAAACATTGTTCGCCATGAATGTTTGCCGCCTTGAACACACACATCTGATGAGCAAGTCAAGTGTGTGTAACGGCTGCAGATTTATACTTTGCTGTACTTTGTGCATCAAAAGACACAGGCTGCTTTGATTCGCATGCCTGTCCAATTACTGAAATCAACGTTCAGCCAAACGGTGTGCTGGAAGTGACTGAAACTCCTTCATCGAAGTACAGTTGATCCCACAAATCAGACTGGTTCATGCTGAGAGGATTGTGTCCTCACATGTGACAACCATGTGGCTTTAACAGAAAAATTAAAAGGGTGTGCATACCACAAATATATTTGTTTGTGGATTTAAAAAACAAATTTAATTTTAGCATGGACTGCTAAGCCAATAAAAACTGGGGGGTAGATTAGAGTTCATAACAGCAGGCTAGATAGTGACATCATAAGAGACCTGATGTAATTTCCGTTTTTAGGTATACTTTGATGCATTTAGCAGGCCTTGGTGTCCATCTATTCAATTCAATTCAGTTTTTCAACAGGAAGAAATTTGAGAAATGGTACAATGATAGAATATAAAATATACACCATGAAGCTAGCTTTTGTGAAAGGAAAAATAAGAAAATTAACCAAAAAAAACAACCAAAAAAAAACATCACTGCATACTCCACTACAGAGTTCACAGTTAAGTACATGGTAGGTACCTTGTCAAAATGTGAGCATGCCATGTTCCAAAACTTACTTTCAGCTTTCCCGAAGGAAACATTTGAAAATAACCAAAGTGAGAGAAACCACATCACCCTAAAATTAGTTGGCTCACATTGTTTAATAGGTTAATTACTCCCAACATTTATTTATTACACAGACCCAATCAATTAAGTGGATTTTATTTGAACTGAGAGTAGAAACAGAAAGAGAGAGAGAGATACTGGCTGCCCACAGAGAACAGGTTGTGTTCACTCTGTAACATTGATGAGGTGGAGACAGAGCTTAATTTCCCCACAAAAAGTGAGAAATAAAGTCAAGCAAGGTCAATGTATTTCCGAAAAATAAAAGAAATCTGCCCACAATCTGAGTTGCTCTCAGACACAGAGAGGCTGCCACTCTTTTGGGATAAAGGAGAGAATGTGTGAATCTGGCGGGACAATATATTACCAACTGCCACAAACTGAGGGACAGTGAGTAACACCAGAAAACAAAATTATAGTTCATTTTTGTGTTATCCTCTAGATGTAAAATTTTCTTCTGTATTTTATTATTGTTTATTGTAGTTTGATTATTACAGCCTATCTTTGTTATGTGAGTAAATGCTTTGGCAATGTGAGCATATCTTACCATGCCAATAAAGCTTATTTGAATTGAATTCAATTGAGAGAAACGGAGAATGAAAAACAGGCACTGAGGGCTGTAGGGACAGGGAAAGTGTCAGCAGTAAGAGAGGAAAGGAAATAAACACAAGAGAGACAGCACAGTATCACTGCGAGAGACACAAAGCAGAGCGCCCCGCTACTGTAAACCCCATTAGGGGGGCGTTGAACCCCGGTAATTACGAGTGCGGGATGCAGACTTCTGAGAGCAAGGATGCCCCGGGCGAGACACCTGCATTCCCCGCATTCCTGCTTTCATTGGGCAGCCACGGAGGCCAGCGTCAGCCCAGATTAATGCCTATAACATGAATACAGAGTGAGGTTTTACAGGGCTCCGGCACAGGAAGATCTTCAAACCGTGAAATCAAACACAAGGGAAACTTAATGGCAAGAGGGGGAGGGGGGGCAGTCAGAGGCTTGGCTTATGAGCAGAGCGAATTCTTTTCTCTTCCCCCACGACAAACTATCAAAGGAACCAGAGAAATGATGTTACACGGTCAGCTGTAGGGAGGCGGTCACTGATTGGAAGGGGAATTGCGAGGTGGAATCGCATGAGGAGTGAGAGCCATGTAACAGAAATCTTGAATGAGATGTGTTTATTTTGCTGTCATTGCAAGTGAGCAATGCGTATTTGGGTCTCATATTTTAGGTTCAGGGACAGGAATCATGATTAACGGGGCGGGATATTTTAGCGCTGGAGACGGAGACTGCCGGACACTGACAGCGCTTAACGTTTGGGTCGTAGGCCGGGAGAGGGAGTGTGATGGATCAGGGTTTTGGGGTCAAAGGTGAACTGCTACAGGCATGTCGGCCTGAGGTTCCATGCTCCAGGAGTCATTAGACACATTTTCACCCCATAAAATAAACACACACACACACACACACAGTCAGCCAGAACCACTGCTGTAAACCCAGCTGGTTCAGAGTCTCAGGGAACACAACCAAGAAACTCTAATTTATTATTCATTTAATTTATCATGTCAGCCTGAATCTCAGATAAGATCAAGAAATGCAAAAGAGAAATCCATTTCATGAAATGTTTTCGTCTTGGCAAAAAATCCATCCATCAAACATGAGCCACTCAAATTGTGAAGGTAAGTTGTGAAGAAACTACCCACAGCCCAGTCTGCTCAACAGATGAATTACCTCCACGCGGTGGTAAGTCTCTTCCATGAGAGACTGATTGAGAAAGCAGTGCAACTGAGGATGAAAAAAGGCTGAAAAACATTCTGCATTTTTCCTGTGGGCCCAAAACTCATTTTTACATCTGTCGCGGAAAAATATAAATAAAAAAAACAAAACAAACGCGAGTAGCTATTAGTTGTTTGGCATTCTCACACAATCATAGTAAAACCAAGCCAAGGCAAACATTTTGGAAGCGAAGCGAAGCTCTTCACTCAGCAGACAGTAAAGTCACCAGGCCAACACACACGACACACAAAGAAACACACATACACAACACACAAAGAAACAGAGAGACACACAAGCGCGCACACACACGCACACGCACGCACACACACACACTCACAGATGTAGTTTGTCTTTTCATTCTTTCAATTAGAGCCATTCATTTTTCATTCAGCTGGGGAAAACAGAAAGGTAAACTCAAGATGTATAAATGGGATATGGACGTTCTACTTAGAAACAAAATGTCATTGCCACACCAGATGACACACGAGGCTGAAACGAATGCGCTACAGCCTGCTAAACGGACCATTGTTCAGCAACAACAGAACAATTACCAAATGTTATTTAAACCATCAAAAAAAAGAGAAAATAACTTTCTGGGCTCAAACACTGAGAAGACAGAAAGGAGGGTATAAAAAACCCCTTCATTTAGTCGCTCTATTTTTGGACTGACAATAAAACGGGCCAGAAGTTTTCTAGCCTTTTCAAATTTAATGCTCTTTTAGGAACCTTTCCACATATGGCTGCCAAAATAGATAGATTCCAAGGGAAACAATAGTACAAATGCTTTTTTCCTGCATTTTAAAAAACCAAAAACCTTCTGACATTTATTAATGTTAATAAAGAGGGCGTTTTGCAAGAAGAAAGCCTAAATTATTCCAGCAGCGAACACAAGCTGCCAGCCCATCCACTAGTTTCCATGCCTGCACAAAATTGTAATTTCACTGTTGTGTGTGGAGCATCTGTTTATCAATCCATGACTCAGCACTGCTCAACCCAAGCCCGGGGGAATCCCAGTTCTCCTCCCAGCTGTGCGTAAGTCAATTAAGTTTGGCTGAGCTGTTAATTGATAACTGCTCTCTCTGGATGTGAAGTCACACATACATTATCTGTTGGTTCTTTGTTCTTTTTTAGATGTGAGCCAGTGGAAAAGTTAATGTAACCAGAACACATGAACAAAGACACTTCTTTGACTAATTTATGTCCATCTGAGCCCCTTTAATCCCATGATTGATAGAGTTATGCAGCCCAGTAGTGAGTTAATCGATGGGGCTGCACTCATTCGGATGGCAGCTCCAAATCTGTGCATGTGGCAGTTATTCTTAAAAAGGAGAATACACATAATCTTTACATAAGCACAAAGATATCTCCAACAGCACAATTATTTAGCAAATGATTTATGGAAGATTAAGCGTAGAGATACAAAATACAGATCGGGCTCTGATGATTTTGCGTAATTATACATTATTACTGGAAACAAAAACATGCCTGCAGTACGTACTCCCACGGCCAGGGCTTAGAAACAAAGACACGCAGACCTGCCCATCGATTTATCAATCTATCCATCACCCCTACTGTTACTTCACACATGACGACAGCAGTTGTTTGGGCAAACCCATACACCCATCACACAGCCTCCGAAACACAATGGCAGTTTTTGACAGAAAACTGCACCATTGTACAACAGAACACAGTCAGTATTGTTCATGCTGTTCTGGCATTCAAATATATCTGTTGGGAGGTCTGTTTCCCAAGCACACAGGCCTACTGTAGGTCAGAGCAGGTGTGATGTATCTGTGAGTGTGCTGTAGCACAGAGCAGGTGTGATGTATCTGTGAGTGTGCTGTAGCACAGAGCAGGTGTGATGTATCTGTGAGTGTGCTGTAGGACAGAGCAGGTGTGATGTACCTGTAGGCGTGCTGTAGGATACTGCCACATGTCCTCCGAGGTCAGCTGGGGGGTACCGGCCATTCAGGAAGGCGGAGAACTTCACTGTGACCATGGCTCCCACGCCTGAAACATACACAGTCCATCATCAACAGCCTGCCAATTGAAATGCAACAAGTCATGTCCTCACAGAGCTGGGGTGGAGGAGACCCAATCATACACGTGTGCCGGGAGAGCAAGCCATGGGCACCCGGACAGCCAGCAGGAGTCACTCCAGCAATGAGCACCACTATCCGTGCTGGCTCGATCCCTCCCACAAACAGTGTCTCTGTCCCTGCCCCTGACACCTCTATACGTACAGCCAACGTGAGGCTTCCTGAAAATGATGGCCTGACACTGGCTGGGGGAGGTAGGGAGGGCTGACGTGTGCATTCATAAGGTGGCTGCCAATCGTACATCTGCCATTTTGCACAGAGGGCACATCTCGCCAGTGCTCCAGCAGTCCAGTAATGGCAGGCATGGGCAGGAGCGGGCAGAGCGGAGGGCTTTAAGTGGGCACTTAAACAGCGCTTATTTTATTAAGACGCACCACAGACACATTAGCCTCCATCCAAAACCACTGCAATCCATTTACTGCTTAATGGTGTCGAGAGAGAGGAAAACACAGATGCGTATCCGCACACTTCCACGCCCATATAGAACGCCCTTATGTTCACAGGCCTGTCCAGAAGCGGAGGGCGATGACTATAATATATTTTTCCACCCTAAACAAACCGTGAGGGGGAAGAGAGACCTCACACTTCACAAAAAAAATGAAAACGGCACTTGCACAGACGGGCCATATTTCAGCTAATGTGTCTTCTAAACGTCTGCCAGACTTGAGCAGTCAGACAGTGGTTTCCCTTTGATGATGAGTGTTTAAAAAAGAAGAAAAAGAAAAAAGAACTTCTCCATTTAAGATGGCTTCTAGTAAAACAAATATATACATATATTTATATAACTGCACATCTACACAACTTCAAGTCAGGTGACTGACGTGCAGCTAGTTCTGGGAATACGTGCTACCGGTTAAACCCGGGCTAAAAGCCCTCAGAAGGGCTCTGTTCCTTAACCTGTCAGTGAAAGACACTCCATTAATGACCTCGGCGGCCTGAGCGGAAGATTCCAACAGGCGGGAATGGGGTCCTGTCCCCCGGTATCAGCCGGGCCATCGCTTGGGCCGCGGGCGCTTTCTCCGCGCCCCGTCAACTCCCCTGACGGGGCCGGCCAAGGGAGGGAGGGAGGGGGGACATTAAGCAGAAAAAAAGCCCTGCTTTTAACCTTTACACCACAGAGCATTTGACAAACACCGTAAAGTGAGTTTTCCAGCCGCCGGCCCTTCTCCGTGAGAGCCCCCGGATTACTGCTGACACCATTAGCGGACGCAAAAACAAAGGGTGACCCCCCCCCCCCCCTTCCCTTCCCTCCTTCTTTTAGTGGTTGTGTAAACCAGAGACATCTTAACCGACCCCTTTTGACCCCTCCTGACCCCGCTGTCAGGCTCAGAAGTGTCTGGGGGGTTCTGTGGCACCCCTCACGCCCACATTCCTGAGGATGGGTGGCGGGGGGGCAGAGTGCCACGCTCTGGGACTCTGTGAAGCACTCTGTGACACTTCTGACTTCTTATTCACACATCAAAGAAATCTCTCTGATTTACATACAGTGCTCCCTAGGGCAGCATCAAAAAGCACTGTGCTACAAGAACTGACGCAAGTTGAGTGATCTTGTGTGATTTCCATGTTATTCCCATGTAAAACTGAACACCCTAATGTTCGGCCCAGAGCAGGGAAAAGAAAAGTCGCCCGTATCAAAAGCATGTAGCTTGGCCCTTTCAGCTGTCGAGGAGAGAAGAGGATGCAGCCTGCATCTGGGGGCCTTTTAGCAGGACTTTTAGCAGAACTGTGTGCCTTGCAGTGGACTCTGGCATCTTAGGGCTAAGCTATAGGCATTACTGCAGAAGTATGAGTCTCGCATACAAGCAGCTAGTCGAAAAACCCCAAAATGGTTCCCATAAGGAGAAAACGGCCTTCTTCCTTTCAACAGTGGGGGAGTGTGGGGGTTATATGGTTTTTTAAACTTCTCTGGCTACAATATGGCCAAACTCCTGCTTTGGGGTTTCAATCACACTTAATTCACGGTTTCCCAACATCAGACAAGCCACACTTCTGATGGAGACAGGAAAAGGGACAGTTCCCCAAAACACTCTCTCTCCCTCTCTTTCAGTTGGATTCTAATATTTTTTTCTGACATGCTGAAATAATAATGATGTGTTTTTGCGTATTTTTGTAAAGGGAGGGTGGTATTCATGAATAATTCATTCATGATGAACAGGCATGTCGGAACCACAAATAACTGCCAGTGAACTAGCAAGACTTTCATCCTTGCGGAATTTCATTTTCTTATTTGCATTTCGGCATCTCTGAAACCTGCAATCTACACTATCAGGACTTTTCTGAAGAAGATGGTGGTAATAAAGGCATAATAACATAATAATAAGCAAATCTCAATAATGTCAAGAGGTATTTGCCCATTGAGTATCCTAGAAACTATAGCACTCCTCACTCCCTCTCGCCCTCCCTCCTTCTCAGTCTCCTCCACCTCTGGCACACTGTTGACCACTTTTCACTACCTTCAAAGGGCAAAAAAAGAAAGTACTGGGTGTTGGGTGCCATCTGAGAATGATAAAAAAGCAATATTGCAAAAGATGGACTTTCAGCCCCCCCAAGGAACTGAAAGCCGCAGGCTGGAGATGATGTTTCCCAAAACACGGCGATGGGCAGGAGGAACGATGAGAGCCCCTCCTAATTACAGAGACACGAGGCCGGGGAGTGGGCCCATCCCAGCCAAAACATCCGCGCCAACGGCAAGCGAGCGGCCAGGCGGGAACGCCACGGCTCCACGAGAAACTATGTCGGGAATGCCACTCGGGATCTAATTGGTTGATTGGATGCATTCCCTGTGATGAAATCTGTAGGCTGAAGAAAGATGTGACAGAGAGACCCAGAGAGTGAGTGAGAGAGAGAGACAGAGAAAGAGTACGGGAGAGAGAGAAAACAGTATTGCTCAGAGTCAATGCAAATCGGATTTAACAACAGCTAAATCATTAAGAAAAACAAAGGCAGAAGAAAGCCGAGGGGTGTTTGTTCCTGGGAGCCATCGTCATACGACCGGTGCACTGATCAGCCGGTTTCAGTGGAACAGAGGAGCAGCTGGACCCAGCGTCTCATTTTGAAACGACAGCCAACACCTGGAAGCTGGTCATGCAGATCCCGGAGCCAAGCTTTGACAACAGAGTTTTAAGAGTCTGAAGAGATCCATCTGGACTGCTCAAATCTGAAGAACGGGGATGACCCAGGCTATGTACGGCAGCCAAGAGGAGACATATGAAACTAATAAGCACTGAAGATACCTCTCTCACCAGTAATATGTTAGAGACCACATGAGAGGAAGTGTGCGTCCGTGTGGGTACTTGTCTGTCTGTCTGTCTGTGTGCGTGCGTGCGTGCTGGGACCATTTGCCAAATTCTACTTTAAAGGTTGTTTTGCTTGTGTGGGGAGAGGTGGGGGGGGGGGGGGGTAGGTTGACATTTTGTGGTCAACTGAAACCATAAACTCCTGAGAACAAAACAAACCTGAAAACAAAAACCTTTGTGTCAATATACTGTAGGATAATTTGTTTTTCTAATTAATGCAATGATGTATTTGCTTTGGAGTGTGTAGTCAACACCTGACGCCACTGACCTCAGAACAGTCCCTCACCAAACAGCAATGAACTCGGAACAGATCCTCAGCACGTCTTGAAAACGTCCTGAAACTTCAACACTAGACTCTCCCCAAGTAACCAAGTCCCCACCCCCAAGAACCAATCAATAAGCTAAGGGCTTGGGACCAAAGTACATTACTGAGTCAAGGTGAACCATCCAAAAGAGGAAACCCTTCTGCTGAAAGGAGAACCTTCTAGAAGGTCTTCATTGCTGGCTTTGCATGTGGGAGCTCTGGGTAGGCTTAATGTTTATGGGTCTTACGGATATTCAGATGGCTATAAAAATTCCCCAGCGCAACACGTGCTCCCTTGGACGGGGGCATAGCAGAATTGGGTCATGACACGGTCTCGGAGCGTACAGAACACACCACGCACACTCGCAGAACGAGTGACGCAGCTGTGAAGCGTGCCAGATGGCGGGGGGGGGGGGGGGGGGGGGGGGTGCGCGCTTACCCATGGAGTCGAGCGCAAACTGCGCCTGAGTGACAGCCAGAGGAGGCTGCACGCACACCGTCAGCTTGGGGCTCTGTACCGACGAGCGACTCTTCACTGTGATCTGAGAGAGAGCGACAGGGAGACAGGGACATGGCGGCAGGAAGGGGGAAGAAAGATGGAAAACACAAGGAAGATGTAAAAGAGATTGGGGAGAAAATGAGAGAGAGGCAGAGTGAGAGCTTGTAAGCCGTCATTCACTGAGGCTGGCTGCTTGCTCGTAAAAAGGTGAGATGGTGTCAGTAGAGAGGCGCCTTCCAGTAACTGTCAACACTTTCATCTTCTGCACACTGACAAGGCTACAAACCAGCATATTTATTTCAAAGCAAAACAACTTACAGATACTCTTTTCAGTTCTCACACACACGCACACACGCACGCACGCACACACGCACACACGCACCAAGTAAGGGACAGAGCATACACTGTTGGTTCCTTTATATTAAAGAAAATGTGTTTCCACACACAGGCTAAATCTTGCAGTCTGCATTGTGTGCTTCTCATTAAAGCTCCACTCATATTCGCATCCCTGAGCTACAGTTACACCACAGAGGAAGAGAGGACATGAGCCGTGCACAACATCTGATTACGGAGCTAGTGGGCTCATCTTCTCCCAACATTTACCCACACACATACACACACGCACATACGCACAAATGCGTGCACACACACACACACACACACACAAACTTGAACTTGAAACTGTACCTTCACAGTGACGGAGGGGACAGCTATACCACCGATTTCATGAATGACAGCTTTCTGTGAAAGAAACAAAAAGCATCAGTGCAATGTTTTTATGTGCTGCACAGACATAAAATAAGCTCTTTAGGGTGCATGCTGAGGCTGTATATGGTATCCACACCGAGGTTCACAGGACTGTTTTTGGATTTTTTTATTTAATCTTTATTTAACCAGGAATATCCCACTGCGATTAAAAATCTCCTTTTCAAGAGAGACCTGGCCAAGACAGGCAGCAGCACAAAGAATTACAAAAAAGTTTCATACAAACCACAAACAGCAAATTACACAAAGTTCACCAACAAGCATACATACAATAGTTAAACTAGGTGATTAAGCGAGGCAATTTATAATATAACAATCAAGGGAAAATAGACTAATCAAAACACAGACAGACCATTGAGTTTGCCTCTAAATCAATCATATTGGATGTAAAGGCATGAGACCCACTCCTTAAGTTTTAGGTCTTTTTGCAACATTTTCTAAGCAGAAGGAGCAGAATACTTAAAGGCCCCATTTCTGTACGGGCATTGGGAACAGACAGCATAAAAATATCCTGTGAACGTAAACAAAAACTTCCAACACTTTTGTGCAATATATAAATGCATAGGTACAAAGGAAGAGGACTGAGAATCGCCGTATAAATGGTGAGTGAGAGCCCTACAATTTGTATTGAATCTCATCGCAGCACAATAAACAGCATTGATCGCATGGAGGTGGATTATGAAGTGACATCACATCACAGTGTCATGTGACATAACATATGACATCATTATCACATGATGGCCCAAATCAATACCCCTGATTGACAGAGGCCAGCAGGGGAAGCAGAAATTTAAAATGAATAAATCTTCAGAATTCTGTGCCGCGAGGGGTGGCTTCTGCTGGAAGTGACAGTGCCTCTTCTGAGTGACAGTGCCTCACTGTAGCAGCTGCAGCCAGCCTTGCATATCCACAGACAACAAAAGAACGAGGAAGTGAACTACTGTCTGCCAAGAGAACCAAAGAACCCAGGCTGTTGTGAACCCAGCATTTCCCATGTGGTTAGAAATTAATTCAGATTTATTGCCTTGATTCAATAACCCTGTTGCACAAGAGGGAGGCTATTCCAAATAATCACTTTGAAAAGGAACACTAACAAGATGTTAACCCACTGGCTTTTTCGGTGGTCACTTTCTATTACTTGAATTAACTTTTGTTATACTTTTTTTTTTCTTTTTAAGAGGACCATAGGAAATTAATCATCTGCGTACAGATATGTTTCTCAATAGACAGGGTTACTGCAAAAGTATGAAATTAAATACCGTGGTTATTGTTCATTACGGGGGAAGTCCGAAGCATCTGGACCCTATCTCTGGTTTATTTAGTCTGAATTTCCTGGGGACTGTGGGAAGACCCGGTTCCTGGCTTTGGGAAACCATCCTGCTGTTCATCTCTCTTGACCTTTCTTCTTTCCCAGCTCAGACGCTGCGCTCAGGAACGGCGTGTGTTTGGAGGATCGGAACACCTGGCTGGCCCCTAGCTCATCCCTACGCCTGGCCCCCGGCCAGTAGGGGAAACCAGGGGGGTGGGGGGGTGGGGCAATGAATGTGTGTGCGTATGCTGCTTACACATATACTGTGCAAGTAACACACACACACACACACACACACACACACACACACACACACACACACACACACACACACACACACACACACACACACACACACACACACACACACACACACACACACACACACACACACACACACACACACACAAATACTGCTTATGTACCACATACAGACTCACTGGTCAGCCACACTTTTACCCAGGTCCAGTACTGTTATTGTATACTTCATAAGTAACTCAGGTGGGTGTATTTATGTTCTTTAATAAAGTCACTCAGGATGAGAGCATCTGCTAAATACATGTAATGTAAGGTAATGTAATGCAATGACAGGAACCTTAACCTGCAGCCATTGACCAATAGCCGCTGCAAATTTTCACCATCAAACCTGGCCTCACCAGCTCCCACCGGGCCTGTGACACAGAAGGGATCCGTGGATCATATTCTCTGCGCTTTGCGGACTGGCTGAAAGGGGGGACTATGTTAGGGGACTGTTCTGTGTTGTAGCGCCACGTACCGAGACGTCATCCATGCTGGCAGATACGCTGGCTGTTACCACCAGCTCCTCATCTGTGTCTGCTTTAGGCAGGATATCTGAGAATGTGTGAAAGAGGGAGGGAGGGAGAGAGAGGGGAAAGGGGCGCAAGGTAGTTAGGCTTGCAGGGTTTTGTGGTGGGATAAGGATCCCTGCATACAGACACAGACAAACACAGGGCCAAAGTCACACATGCACAGACAAACACAGAGGGACACAGAGGGACAGACAAACATTCCGGAGCATCCTCGGATGGCCAAATGCATTCCACAGACATGCGTCTCCCAAAGGGGGCTTTCCCAAACATCCCCGGGCACTGCTGCCACCCCCCTCCCCACGTCCCTCACTCCACCTCTCCTCCCAGGGTGCAGAATTTAGCGCCTCCCGTCTCGGAAACAGAACCCAGCGCTCACCGGGCCCTGGGATTAAAGCTGAGCCTCGGCCCACACTGATGCCACCCATTTCAAACCTGGCTTCGGAGCTCTGGACAGCAGCAAATACGGCTTTACCTTGAGCAAACAGCTCAGCGCGAGGGAGAAAATCCCCCTCTCTGAGATTACGGAGGGAGAGATTTGCGTCAAGATTAGGGAGACAAAGAGGGGAATTTGGTTTCTTCTTCACCAGTGTGTTATGATGGCGTACCACCTAACACAAGAGAGAAAGTAATGATGTGTGCCGAGACTAAACCTAGCAGTGCCAGCAGCAACAGCAGCATAGCAGTACAGTAGAAAGAACGCAGAAAACATTGAAGACTTCTGGAAAGTTCTGGTGTCGGGTTGATACGCGATTGTCAATGACACTCAATTTAAAAAGCGTTTAAAGATAATCCTGCGCACTGATGCTCTGAAGGATTAAGTTAACTCATTAAAAATTATGTATAGTAAAAAAAGTGTGGGTTCACATGACAACTGAAGTGACAGCTGCTGATTTTTGAGTTTACCATTATTTTATAATTGCTGAAAAATGCTGGGGGGTAGGGGGTAATCAGGATAAACAGGCGAGGAGGTGGAAGGGGGTACCAGAGTTAGGAGAACTAACTCCACCATAACAGATTTAAACAGTCTGCGGCAGAGATTAACAGCCCCGCTTCAGCGGGGAACGCTCTGGGATCCGGTTTATTATGAAAGAAAACGCGCCGACGGGGCTGTTTTATGTTGCTTCTTCCTGACAACCAGTTTTCATTCACAGGCCGACACGCACCGGAGGAGGAGGAGGTGAGAAAGCAGAGCTGTGAGCTGCGGGGGTCCCTCGGCGCAAAGCCGATAAAACGCTATCAAACCCTGCGCAAACACGCCGTGGAAATGCCCATGAATGCCAGCCTCTGTCTCGGACACCACTCTGTTTCAGGAAAGGCTTGTGTTCAGGTTTCTCTGTAACCTTTTCATGCAGCAAAGCAAAACAAAGGAGAATGAAAAGGAGGAAAAAAGACTGGAATTCAAATTTGCTGTCCAAAAACACCAGTCGCTGCTGGGAGAACTCGAGACTCGAGACAGGGCCCTTCCCATGTAAGACCTTGTGTGTACAGTGGCCATTTTGGTCCACTAAGCCCTTGAATTTATATGGAATATAATATAATATGTACCTACAAATAACCTCATGCATATGGTGCTTGTCTGTAGGTAGTGGGATACCTGTGAATGGGGGAGGGAGGGTTTTGGGGTTATTCGTGGGTTTCGTGAGGTTCTCTCACCCTGCGTCCTGGAGGCCTCGCGGATGACCTTGTGCAGGGTCTTCAGCTCGGCGTCCACCTCCTCGTAGTTCACCTCCCGCGCCTCCACCTTGGGGGCCATGAAGAAGGAGGGGTCCGTGCCCATGTAGGAGCACTGGAGGTGCCCATCGTCACTTAGCGTCACCACCACGCCCTTCAGATCCCTGCAGAGATGCAACCAAACATTTATATAGTCTTCTATACGGACTCATTTAAAATCTGACCACCAACCCCCACCCAGCTCAACTACACTAAGTGAGGGAGTCCTTTTTATATACAACATTTATCCATATTAGTAATTCAATACATTTACTTAAGTATCATACTGCACAAATGGGGTTGAATGAGGAGAATGCGCTCAGAAATAGTGATTGTTGTGAACGCGCCAAGCATTTATAGCATTGTTGTAGCTAAGTACCTACGAAAGTACAGTATTAGAAGGTACTAACATTGGAGTTTAATTATTAAATGCTTATCCTGGAAAACCTACGAGTAATATCAAGCTCTAATTGGATAAGCAAGGGTCATTCGGTGAAAAATAAACCAATATTCTTTATTGAATATATAAAGAACATTTACACAAAGTTTGAGCAAAGTTGGAGCGGTCAACTCCCACACCTGATAGATTTTTCACGGAATGACCTGCATGCTAAATAGTGATTCAAAATTGTATATGAGAACAGCTCATGGTGTTGAGAGCTCGTATATCATCAGAAATATTCCCAATGTGCATGTAAAGGCTTTTTCCCCACGTTTTTTTTGCTTTTTTTTTTAGCCCATTGCATGTTTTTTTCAAGCGTGAAGAGATTTTTACTGACCTCCCACCCAGAGAGACTACAAAGCTGCTTCTTCAAAACAGCCTGAACAATCTTAGGGACTAACCACAGAAGTTCAGTCCAACAGAGGGAAAGCAGTTGAAGGCTTACGATGCCCAGTATGCCTCAAGAACGCCTGTCTGCATGCCACTGTCCGTCCAATGTGCTGACGCGTTAAAGATGAGGACTCTGGTTGCCCTCCAAGCACGGTCAGCTGCGACCGCGTAAACAAACTGTCCTACCATCCCTGCTCTATAGTTTCATCTGGCTGGTCAGGGAGCACTGGGTTTAGGGGCACTGACACACGGCAGAAAGCAAGAAATGAAAAGGTGGTTTGGAAAATCCCTGGGGAAAATGATAGCCGCGCTGTCTCTCAGTGCAGGGGCAGGCCAGGCCAACAAAGGGCAGAAACCCACATCCCGTCTCCGTGTTTATCTGAGCGCTTTCATGGGTCCCAGCCCACACTGCCAACACACATCTGTACCTGCTCAGCACAGAGGGGAATTAAGGGTATAAACTCAAACTGGACGTGTCACGGAGGCAAAGCAGAACTCCGCAGACACGCACGAATGCACGCGCACAAATGGAGGGCAAAAGGGTTCGCGGAAAAGGAAAGCTTAAAATAAAATTAAGGGTTAGCGAAACGTATGCAAAATGCCAAACAATTTAAGGGGGCTACAGATTAGATAATGCTAAACAAAGTCTCGGAACAGCTACGAAATGAAACAATAACCGACAGAAAGCCAGGCAGAATCACGCTGCCACATGGTTCAAATAAATATATTAATTTCACACACGGGAACACAAACACACACGCTCGCATCCACAATCAGGCTCATAATCGCATGCACACAACGCACGCAGAAAGCCTACGTAAAACATACAGAATTTCAAAACAATCACAGGAATAATCAAATCAGCCACTCCTCGGTGATGGTAAGACCCTGACGAGCTTGTAAAAGGCCCGGTGAGGTTAGCCCGCGGACGCTAACCGGCTGCAGATGTGCCGTCTCTGCAGGGCAGAAAAGCAATAACTCTGTCAGTAAGGACCCGAACGTGCAGCAGCAGCACGACAGGGCTTATGTTTCCTCAGAGAGCACCGTGTTAAGAGGGGTACAGGGGTACGGGGGTACAGGCAAGCCTGCCGCGCATTCCCCTGTTCCGGTCCCACGGTCCCCCAACCAGCTGCCCCAAACCGCTGCCCCAAACCGCCCAACCAGGTGCCCCCACATCCCCCTGCTCCTACCCTACAAACTGAAAGCTTCAGTTAGAGTCCCCTTGGGTCCAGCTGGAGGTTGTCTTTCCAATTAAAATTGTTCTCATTTTATTATATTTTTTGCATGTTTCCAGTTTCAGGTCATCCAGGTGTAATAAAGCTAGGTTTGCCATAAATTGTTTTGGATTACCTGGCGGAGAACCTGGCAAAGAAAAAAAAGGGCCACTTTGCTAAGCATACATTGGCTGAATGCTGTAGTCTCGCAATCTGGCAACAAATTTGGAATGCTGACAACATAGGGATAATCATAGGAAAGCTACAGCTCTTTATTTATCTCTAAATTGCTGTTGATAACTGCACATAAACTCAGGGCAAAAGGTGCACACCCACACAATCATACACAAACAGATTATGTTCCACTATGTGGCCAGGGCTGAACCAATCCAACCCTAAACCTCAGGGCCGCGTGCAGACAATAAAATAAAAAAATTTTAAAAAGCGGATGACTGGTGGCAACATCTCTGAGCCAAGAACCTAAATGGTACCATACATTGCATACCGACACTGATACTACGCTATTAAAAAGTGCCATCTGTAAAATGGATGCCAGCTCAAAACTCCACCCTGGTTTCATATCATTCTATGCAATCTGGTGTACCATTATAGCAGAATTTACCCTGTGAGCGGCTCATTAGCTGCACAGATCTGTTTGTAGTTATGGTCACATGGGGCTCTCTGTGCTCCAGAGATACACAGGAGGTAAAAACAAAAAGTACAAAAAAAAAAACAAAAAAAAATACAAATCAAGCATCCACTAGCTCTGTTTTTCCTTAATCAAACTGTCCTACAAAAAGTAGACTTTTCTGGGGGGTCTGAACCTCACAGAATACCTAAGGCATCTGTGGCTGCATTACCTTCTTATTACTCTGATGAGTTGAATTCATGCCAATAACATAACCATGAGCGTGCATTTTCTCTGCCTGCAACTGACCAGGAAGGGCAGAATTTAAAACCCCCACCATTACGCCCAGCCTGCAGCTTCACATTTTCACACTTTAAAACCGGTCACCGAGGTCTTGGCTGCTGACACGGAATGGCCGACAGCTTGGGGCTTGCTTGTGTGAATGGGAGCTCGGTCCGGGGGAGGGCTCTCCCTTCTTTATCGCATTCCTTCGCCGGTGTCTCGGGCCGGGGCCTGCAGCTCTGTGAGGTCTTGGCGGGAATGGCGGGCGGGTCTGTCTGGGTGGTATTAATCCCCAGCTGCTCCCAGCCCAGAGGCTGAACATTCTGGCAGGGCCACGGGGCTCAGCCCCCCCAGCAGCCTCCCTCCCCAGCTCCTACTCTCCAGCCGTTTCAGCAGTTGTGTGTCTGACGGAGCCTCATCACAGAGCACGGCTTCAGATCGGTCCGCTTCCCCCACATGCAATTCTGCAGGTGCAAGACTCAACCGAACCTGATGTATGATCACTCGCAGACTGACTCAGAACGCTGTGTACACAGTCTGCAATGACACACCCCAGCTCTTCAGGCACGTGCATAAATCCATGGACACAGCGTCCTCCGGCCATGATGTGTCACTACTGCGTATGTCTGAAGGCTTGAGTGTTCTCTTGAGGTCTGAACCAAGCAGAAAGAGACCAATATCGGGCGGCCAATCAATACCAGATGGGTCTGAGAAGCCAAAGAGCACTGGCCAAACTCATGACATTCGCAAAAAACTCCTGTATGGGAGATGACACGTAGATTAAACATTGTGGGGATGTTATAGGATTGTTGCAGGCCTGGCTTACAGAGAGAGTGAGGGGCTGCTCTTGGCCAGGGAACACCAGCAAAGAGCTCAACAGCCACCAAGGGCCAGTGATGGGGCCATTTCCAATCACTTATTTTTACCCCCTCACTGCCTTTCTTGCCTCCACCAAAGGGGGGATCTAGGAGCAAAGAAAGAAGGCAAGGAAAGGAAGCTTGGAGGTACAAATAAGTGATTGGAAAGCCCCATGGAATATCCTTGCATTTTCAAGCGCTAGTTTTAAGCCGTGTCAATTAGAGACAAAAAATACATTTTTATTTATCCTCATTCCTAGCTCCTCATTCCTAGCTCCTTCAAGGAACATTTAACAGGTCCTCAAAGATGGCAGACCTCTACCAATTTCTGTGTCAGTGGAGGAACGAGGAGACAAAAATAGGTGATTGGAATGAGCCCAGGATCTGGACCTTTCAGAGAGGAGCACCTCTACAGCGCCCCCCTCAGGCGTATACGTTTCATCAGCACTCATAAACAGGCGGACTGAGCACGCCCAGTGAGCCTGCTTCTGGGAAGCACGCTATGGGGACCCGCCAGCTCACGCTTCCAGATGTCTGGCCTGGGTCGGCCAGCTGGCCATCTCTTCCGACCCGCTCACACACCGTCCCCCGGGCGGGGAGAGATGGAGGGAGAGAGGGAGAGAGGGAGAGAAAGGGTAAATGCTCGAACATAGAGCTCTTTTCCAGCCTTGGTTACAGTACATCTGAACACAGTCAGGGCTGGAGTGCCACTTCTGGAACATTCTCCCCTCCCTCCCACGTAACTGAGATACAGAAGGGTCTCCCTCAGCAGAGTCTCAGAGCCTGCTTCGCCAGGGGCTTATAGCTCTGAAGGCTTTCGGTGGAATACCCTCTAACTTTAATGGATTTCACACCAGTTGCCCCTGTAATCAGAAAAAAAAATAAACGCCTGTAAAATAAAAGTGGTTCTTTAACTCTGGCCACTCACCCACTGTTACAACAAGGATTCAAACTCACAACCTGCTGGGTCTATGGGTAAGGGATCAAACCAAACCACAGTCCCTCCGCAAAAACCTCAGGGTCACGCGGAACCTGAATTTGCCCAACTAAACAAAGTTTAAGCTAGTTTTATTTCAAAAGATTACTTTCCAAGAATAAAAGCGAGCAAATCCAAGAATCTCATTTCATTATAAACAAGCCAATATCAAATAAAACATAAAAAAAAAAATTTATTTGGAAAGAGTGTGCTCCTTAAACATTACAACAGAAAGAAACGAGAGGAGCTGTTGAAACCGCCGTAAAGGCCAGATCTGCGTTAGTGCGCTGGGGTGCCAGAGCCGCTATAAATACACGCCGGGAGGAGCGGAGCGGAGCTCTGCCAGGCGTCCGGCGAGGACCGGCAAAGCTGTGGCGAATCCGTCGGAAAACCCGCCCTTCCCCGCACAACGCGCCATTGTGCGATTCTCCGCCGGGCGCGCCTGCCTCATCGATACGGCCGGCCCTATCGGATTTCCCTCCCGCCGTACTGGGAGCGGTTGGGAGTTAGCGACTCAGCGCGGGGGCACGGAGGCACTACTGGGCAAGTGTGTAGCAGTGTTCTTCACGCATATTACCCGTCCAGTCAAAACTGCCGCTCCCGGTCCTCCCTGTCTGGAGGATATTGGAGGAGACGTCGAGTTGGCGCTGGTCTGCAGGTGGAACGGGGAGGGCGTCATTATGAGAGCCCCGGAACGTGCTGCCAGTAGCTCAGGCGTGGAGCTTGGCCTCGTTGAAAGATCATTACGTTTTTATGGCCATCTGCTTCGCGATTGTTTTTAATTGCCGTTTGACGACTGCTATTTTCACAGCGCGTAAATATAAAGGGACTTTATCTGCTTAAATTGGCGAGCAGTTGCTAAACCCATCATAGTGATGTCGCTTTGAAAATTCCACTACCTTTGGCACAGTCTTATCCACTGTTGCAAACGGCTATGTTACCAATGCAGATTTTAAAAAAACATTTCAAAGAATCTACCGATGGGTGAAATTGAAGTGTCCCTATCTAAAGGCCTGTTTACTCAGTTCCTATTGTGTTTTAAGAGCAAACACAGAACGGTTCTGGAAGATTCTAGGCATGTTATCTATTATCTCGGTACCTTTGTGAAACATGACAAGCGCCCCGGTAGGTTATAAAAAAACAGGGAAGTTGCTAAATAGAAAGGAAACTGGATCCTGGAGTTTGAGTTTCAGATTATCATCACTCTCTGCTAAAGCGTAGCCTGGCTGAAGAAGAGAAAGCGCTGTGTGTGTGTGTGTGTGTGTGTGTGTGTGTGTGTGTCTGGTGGGGTCCTCAGACGGACTGGGTGAGTGAGAGTGGATTGTGCGCTGATAAGGGATGAAACAGAGCCTGCAGGACTCGCTGATTAAAGACAGTGCCGCTCTGTTTGACACTCACAAGCGCTCTGAGAGGAGAGGTCATTTGTGGGTACCATCACTTTACCTTTCCATTCGGAGAGCTCATCTACGACAGACCTGCCAATGTGTGTGTGTGTGTGTGTGTGTGTGTGTGTGTGTGGTGTGTGTGTGTGTATGTGTGTGTGTGTGTGTGTGTGTGTGTGTGTGTGTGTGGTGTGTGTGTGTATGTGGAGAGTGTGTGTGTGTGCGCACGGAGTGGCTGTAGTGGGGGCGCTTGGGGTCAGAGCACTAAAAGCAGAGGCCGTTTCAGGTCCAGTGTGTGTGTGGGTGTGAGTGTGTGTGTGTGTGTGTGCAGTGTGTGTGTGTGGTGTGTGTGTGGTGTGAGTGTGCAGTGTGTGCGTGTGCGACCGTGTGTGTGTGTGAGCGTGTGAGTGTGAGCGTGTGTATGTGGAGAGTGTGTGGGGTGAGTGTGCGAGTGTGTGTGTGTGTGTGTGTAGTGAGGGTGGAGTGGCTGTAGTGGGGGCGCTCGGGGTCAGGGCACTAAAAGCGGGGCTGTTTCAGGTCCAGTGTGCCGTGGACGCGTTGGCGGCGGGATCAGATGGAGCCGCAGCGCCACGCCGGCACGCTCCGCTCGGCTCCATTGTGCTCCCGCTGGGCCGCTCCTCGGCCCCAGCTGGGAATTCTGGGAATCCCTGCCACGGGACGCAATTTGCGGGGTGGGCGAGGAGGAGCACAAAAACCTCGTTTGGGCCCCGCTGACAGACGGCCTCTTTAGTGTAAGTAATACAGAGGCATGGAGAGCCGAGGACAGCCAGAACGCAGCAATTAACCCCCCCTACCCCTACACCCCACCCCACCAAACCCCCCTCTCCGCCCCTAACGCCGTGCTCTTCAGCAATATCCCTTACGTTATCAGATCAGAAGGAATCTGAATAAGCGGTCAGTTTTGAGCACAGAAAAACATGGTGCAGTTCGGGGGCCTGCCGGGAAACGGTGAAAAGCCGCCCGCCGTTTATTTATCTGTCTGAGCGCGCTTAAATCGGCACGGCAACGCAGACGCCGCACCAGCCGCGTCAGAGCCACCTGCACCTCTGGCCCTCAGGTGGGAACCCAAAGGCTGCCTCTGTAATTTAAGGCGGGAAGAAATCCTTTCGATTACACGAGCGCTCTGATTAAATCCGCTAAAGGCCCAGCGCGTGTTTGTGCAGGAGAGGGCAACAGCTGAGGTGAGGACGCCTGTGTTTGTGTGTGTGTGCGCGCAAGTGTGTGCGTCCGCGATCGCATATACGTGTGTATCTGTCTGTGTGTGTTTCTGTGTGTGTTGGAGAGTGCTCCGGTTCCCTTTGACTCCTCGGACCCTGCGCACTGGGGTTTGCTGTTGTTCTAAGAATCCCATTGTACTGCACTTCCCACCGCTGTACTCTGGCTGACGCCGAGGCCGTCTTTTACAATTACCCAAATGTCGCTAACGCTGTGGCCGATACGAGCGGACAGGCCTCTCACAAGCTCTGAGAAAATGACCCTTTGCCGTTACCGAAAACAAAAACAATGAGGCAGTTCTGTGAGAAGTCGGGTGATAATCCGAACAGCGGTGGGAAAAACAGGACAGAAGGTCAGCCCTGTTGCTGTGGATGGATAGTTCAGTGCTCTAATATGCGAACACACGAAGGAATGGCACCTGGGCTGAACGTGCACATCCCACCCTATGGTCTCTCAGTTTCTCACAGTGTAGTGAGGACCCGCAGCGTAGTGGGGCCCGTGAGCGCAGGGCTGCCATAAACCCTGTCTATATGGGCAGGAATCAAACAAGCACCGTAGTGTCGTGGACAGCGCTAGCATTGATGATCATAATGGCAATACGAGTGGATGTACATCAACCCCGTCAGGGTCTCAGCGCACTCCAGAGCCGTACTCACTGGAAGTTGCCGACTCGCACGGCGACGGGCACGCAGGACAGCTGGGCCGCCCACTTCAGAGCAACGTCCTGGTACACCAGCAGCATGTTGTTGTGATTGGCCAAGAGGATGTTGGTCGACCCCTCAGTAACTGTGGAAAAACACACACCACAACAAATATTATTAAGGTGCAAGTTACATTAGTTAAATTAAGTGCATTAGTGATCACTGACACTTCCAAATGTCTGTGACCAAGCTACAAATAACTGTATGACTAAATGCTACACAAACACAGCTTGATGCAGTAAATTAGTGAATTCACAGTTGTGATACAGTATATAAGTGAACTGTATACCGAGGTGATGCAGTGTATTGGTGAATGGTATACAGTGGTGATGCAGTGTATTGGTGAATGGTATACAGTGCTGATGCAGAGTATTGGTGAATGGTATACAGTGGTGATCTAGAGTATTGGTGAATGGTATACAGTGGTGATGCAGTGTATTGGTGAATGGTATACAGTGGTGATGCAGTGAATTAGTGGATTGTTTACAGTGGTGATGCAAAATACTGCACTCATAAAAGGGCTGAATATTCCTAAATGCTCTTTGTATTCCTGGAAATCCTACAATAAAGCTGCTTAGAGTTACTACAGCTACTGCATCTGTAAGAAATAAGCACATTAAAACATAAGCTTGTGTCAATTAAGTTATTTAAACAGTCTAATAATTGTACAAGACTGATGAGATATGGGTGTTTTGTATGAAGAATTGCATTGATGACAGGCGGCGTTAGAATGATAAGCCTATTCAACGATTTCAAAGATACAGTAAGTTGATCAGAGGCAGCTGTGAGCTGAAATATTGCAGACAGCGAAAAAATCAAGAGCCATTACTTGGTCAGAGATACAAACAAAAAAAGAACAATACCGTAACTTCCCATTTGCTTTACAGCTCAGAGCTAGGTTAGCCACAGTCAACGGTTTCTACTTATTATACAAGGTAACACAAAGAACACACTGGTCAGGGCAACGTAAACACAACCATGTGCTATTTGCCGCTATGTTCATCTCCATCAGCAAGTCCACTACCTCGTAATCTGCATTTCATCTGTCTTGCACTCTAAGCCCATAAGCTTGGCGCTGGTCTGGCATCTTCTGAATGGGGCACACCACAGGGTCAAGTCCTTTCACCTCACAGAAAGAGAGATAACCTGTGACCCTCTGAGCCAATCACCAGACGACAATGTTACTGGGGAAACGGTGATTCTGCAGCAGGGAAGGGACAGTGAGGATTCATAAGCAACACTGCGCTGCTAAGAGGAGGGCTTGGCTGGATTGTTTTGATCGGTTCATGTGAATTGTTGTCTGACAGCACAGAATGTATGAGGTGAATTTTTTTAATGATTATTCAGTCTGTTCTGAGAAGATGAGGCAGCAGCCCGGCACTGTGCGTTCCTGGTTACGGTGGTTGGTCACACAGCTGAGGCCAATACCATGACTCCAGGTCCCGGCCTTTGATGACTGAGCCACTCGGACTGCACAGACAGGCTAGGCCACACGGCATTGAGTTTAGTGAGGACACACTCCTCCCCTGCTCCCCTGCTCCCTGGGAAACACAACCAGGGTCTCTCTCTGGATTTCTGTTTGGACTTGTATAACACCGCTGGCAAACCACATCCATCGCTTTCCCTTACAAAACATTACACAGTCGGCTATGAAGGGGAGACATTTACAATGCTGGAGGAGTCTAGATTCAGAACAGAGTCTGAGTCAAGGGCCCTGCCAGCAAACTGGGCCTCGTGATTACAGACACCTACACACACTCACTCGCTCGCTCGCTCTCTCTCTCTCTCTCTCTCCTCTATCCGTGTCCACCTGCTCCACTTTCCCTCCTGTCCCTGTGAAATTACCTCTGCCGTGCCACTCTGGAAGGCGTGTTATTTAAAAGGTAACCTCTGTGAATTTCGGCTGAGGCGCGGACCAATGGGGGCGCTGCCGTTATTACAGCCTGTGCCCGCAGCGTCGCCGTGGAGATCTGAAGGTATCCGCTCTCCCGGGTGGCCAGAAAATGACAGGCGGCGGCTGCCGTGCGCCCCACTTTAAAGCTCTTTTACGCCGTTTCTGCCGAATTACAGAGCCTCCCTCTACCTTCAGCTCTCTCTTTACCCTTTCCTTCACTGGACCCCCCCCCACTCCACCCCCACTGTCCTTCTGCCTCTGCGGCCAAGAACATATAAATAGCTCTTTATCACACACATATGGCAGTGGTTTAACAGTCCAACCTCACCTTGAGAGTGACCGCATGCAAGGGACCGTCCTGCCAGAAAACCAAGCAATTACAAACTCAGGCCGAGCAGAGGAATTATCACATTGCAAAGAAAAAAAAAAAAGTTGCTGAAAAATGTATTGAAACAAAACTTAACTGGAAACACCAGCTGCACTCTCCTGGAATTCTGCTACACCTGCAAAATATCAAGGGTCCCCCTAACAAGCCCGGCAAATCTCCAGTGATTATCAGTTAGTTTAAGGTGGACGAGGAGATTGTAGACTTTACTTTTATTTATTTTTTCGGACCGACCAGATTTGAATGGCAGGAAACGATTTTCCACCACATGGACTCCTCCGGCGATCTTTCGGTGGGAGAAAGCGGCCATAAACAGAAATGGTAAATGGCAGGCATTTATATAGCGCCTTTATCCAAAGTGCTGTACAATTGATGCTTCTCCATTCACCCATTCATACACACACCGATGGCGATTGGCTGCCATGCAAGGCCCCGACCAGCTCGTCAGGAGCATTTGGGGGTTAGGTATCTTGCTCAGGGACACTTCGACACAGCCCGGGCGGGGGATCGAACCGGCAACCCGCCGACTGCCAGACGACTGCTCTTACTGCCTGAGCCATGTTGCCCCCAGAACCGTTAAAGACGCTACTCGCAGACATTATGTGCTGGAAGGGGAAGTTATGACCAGTGTCAACTGTAACCCTCTGCTTGGACAGAACAGCAGCAAAAGGACAGAAGTGACAGAGTATTGTTCCATACTCAGAGCAACCTGCTGGAAAAGACAGGTGGCGTGACTGCAGCGACTTTTCTTCAAACACCACACGGTTTCACAAAAGTTCAGCTGTGAGCCTTTAGCTCGCTACCGCTGGAACCCATTAAAATGTTCCGCTTTAAACCCGACTGAATTAAGGTGTGAAGCGACACCTTCCACAGCACTAAGCTCAGGTGGTAAACGGATTAGAAAAACTCCAGTTTCTCAAGACAAATTAAACACGGACTCTGGTTTTATCCAGCTCAGATCATGTAATTAACCGCTTCCAGGGCGCATGAAGCACGTGTTTTGTTTCTTTTTTCCCATGTGCCTTGGTGTATGATAAATGCACATGCATGTTTCCCAATTTGTATGATTTGCTAATGATTTACATAAAATCTTGAGCCCGCTCCAGCTCCTGGCTTCCAGATGGCCCTTCCTTCTCTCGCGCAGAGCTGTTAAATATGCATCGATGGAAACCGCAGCCCGGTTTGATATTTTCACAGTTCGGTTGCGTGGGGACCTTCTCTTCCAGCGGGGATGTGAAAGCGGGTCCCTCAGGATGTCTGTCGCTAGCAGAGACAGACGTGTTCTGTTGCGCCGCTCAGACGCAGCGGCGGTAAACTGAGATACGAAGGTCGTGTTTGGCGAGAACACGGAGGCCTTTCACGCAATCTGATGAATCGGATCTGATGGACAAACAAAACGGCCAGCTCGCAGGGAAAAGGCCGTCCGGATGCGCCGCGTCTGGCTCTGCGAGGCCGGGGCTGAGGGGGAACTTCCCCATTCTGTGACGGGAAGTAGGAAGCCCCTGTTCCTGGAGGTGCCTCCAACAGCTCAGAGAAGCTCCGGAATTTTCCAAAGCACTCACTCTCCTATGGATGACTAAGACCATGTCCGGTGATGACCATCTTCTAAATTGACACCATGATGGAAAAGCCAAGCAACCAATCATCTATCAAGCAACGATTCACCCGTCTTGTCAGTGTGCAATCGTAGTTTCACATTAACAGTCAAGATGTTTGATTGACAGGCAATCCTGAGGCAAGTGCTGCTTTTAATGAATCAATATTACCATCACCATCTTCATTACATTAGACAGCAGAAAGTGGCTGGGGTTTGCCGTTACCTGAGGCATAGGGGAGGAAACAGCTGGGGTTGTACTCGAGTTTCTTCATGTAGCGGATCTGCCCATTGTCCTTCAGACAGTACAGGTTCCTCTCGCCCAAAATGAAAATGGACGCTGACGGAGACAAGGATGGGACGCAGATATCCAGAGCCTGCTCCCCAATGACCAGAGTCCAGTCAGCCTGGGGGAACACGCATGCATTAGCACAAAAATCAACACTTGCTCCGCACGGTAGTAAAATGCAGAATTCAGCAGGATAAACCCATATGCGTAGCATACAACACAATGCCTATACAGTGGCTTGAGAGAGTATTCAGACCGTTATCATTGTGTTGCAGATTTAAAATAGTCATTTTTGCCCACCAATTTACACTCAATAAATGACAAAGTAAAAACATATTTTTAGCTAAATTGAATACAAATCTAAAACTGAAATCTCTCATTTAGATAAGTATTCAGACCCTTTGCTGTGGCACTACAAATTGTGGCAGGCGCATCCTGCTTGCTATAATTATCCTTGAAATGTGTCTACAACTTGATTGGAGTCCACCTATGGCTAATTGAATGGATTGGTCATAGTTTCGAAAGGCACTTGTGTACTGTATATAAGGTCCCACAATTCACATTGCATGTCAGGACAACAACCAAGCCATGAAGTCCAAGGAACTCTTTGCCCTCCGGCCAAACTGAGTAACTGGGCAAGAAGAATGGCCTTGATCAGGAAGGTGAACAAGATGAGTGCGGAGGTGGGAGAACATGCTGGAAGGACGACCATCTCAGCAACACTTTATCGTAGATTGGCTATGGGTGTGCTTCTCAATGGCAGGGACAGGGAGAGTGGTCAGAATTGAGGGAAAGATGAATGCAGTTAAATATAAAGAGGTCCTTGAAGAAGACCTGCTCCAGAATGCAAACAACCTCAGACTGGGGCTATGGTTCACCATTCAGCACAACGACCCAAACCATACAGCCAAAACAACGCTGCAGTGGCTTCGAGACAGGTCTTTGACTCTCCTTGAGTGGCCTAGCCAAAGCCAAGACTTAAATAGGAGCCAGTTCACCTTCTTGAAGCTTGAGAGGATCTGCCAGGAAGAATGGGATAAACTGCCCAAATCCAGGAGTGCAAAGTTTAGAGAGAGTCTTTCTGAAGCCACTGTATGTAGTTACTTGAGAGGAAGTAAACATTGTGAGATAATGAGGTCACGCTCACCATCAGCCTCTTCCCTGAGCTCTTCTTCTGCTGCTCGGCTTCCTGTCTGGTGTCAGCCTCGGTGGCCACAGCCAAAGTCTCATACCTGCAGGAAGAGAGCAGTGGACAGAGTAGCAGCGAGGACCAGCAGAGTGGATCAGTGGTCAGAGCAGCAGTGTAGTGCTGTGCACAGAGTAGTCATCAGAGTAGCAGTGTATAGCAGTGATCAGTGTGGAGCAGTGGTCAGAGCAACAGTATGGTTAGAGCAGCATTATGGAGCAGTGGTCGGTTTTACGTCAAACTTTTCTAAATTCAGCAAGAATGATCTGAGTGTACACACAGCAGAGGCCACTAACAAGCACACAAACCAAGAGGAAGCTGCCATTGTGGGCAGGACTGACAAATGTCAGGATGCATCCTAATAGAGGCTGACAGACTGGGCCTGGCGGAGAGAGAAAAGGGTACAAAAACACAGCTAAGGAGACAGCTCCGCGGCCCTGCTCCAGGAACCCGAGAGCTTTCCTGAGCCTGCCGTACAATACTCATATATTTCTAATAACTACTGGCCTTGTAACACAAATCGCACAGACACTCTCCGTCACCTGGAGGCAATTGCCGAACATAATATCCAGGAGAAGAAAGGAGGGAAAAAAATCATAAGAAAAAAATGAAAAGCCCTGAGAGAGCGGCGTTTATCAGATTACACGGGCAGGAAGCGATTTTCCACAGGCCTCCGCTCCTCATGTTCAGCCTGCGAGTGAAAGGCACGGCAGTGATTGAGCCTGTGTTTTTATTTGTGGCCATTTGCACTTGAAGGGGATCGTCAGAGCCGGTGTCATCTTTAATCCCCTCACTTTGAGAGGGAGCTTCAGAGCAGCGGGAGAGGGGCAGCGGTGGAAGTGTCCATCCAGATGAAACGTGGCACCAGCCAGGGTCGCTCAGTTAGGGGACCCGGGGAGGGCACGCTTGGGACCACAATGCAATCACACATCTTTACCATGCAAATGAGCCAATTACCCACTTCAGCCAGAGACGAGGCAGGTCTTTAGAGGCCATTCTGGCCATATTCATCACAAAAGTATCCAAGATGGAGAGGACATGATCTCTATTCACACCAGAGTTGGAGACTCGAGTCTGTGACTAAAAAGAAAACTAGCAATAGCTGTAATCTCTGTATGCAGAACATCAGCTACATGAACCTGCCGTAAACTGGCAGTAATGATGCTATGTCTCTTGGCACTGTCCCTACTCAAATACACATTCAATAAATAAATCAAATAAAACTATGTAAACTTGTAAAAAGTGTGAGATTCAGTGCTCAAGACTGATGATCCAGATTTTAAATGTGACAGTCACTTTATCACTTCCACATACACAGCACATGGAACACAGGCAGATGTATCTTCCCATTAGTTTCCATGAGTTTCATCTGAATGATCATTAGAGCTACAGCTTTCAGCAGTGTGGATCCCACCCATTATTCTCCAGCTAACTCCCCTCCTCAGACAGGGGGCAGGTGCCTTAAACCGTTTCATACTTCATTTGTCGGAATGCTAATTCCCTGTCCAGCGGTGTGGTCTGACTGGGGCTGTAGTTTGTCACATTTCACACAGTATAAACTAAAAAGAGAAGATGCAATATGACAGTATTCTGACTGAGTCATTAAAAAAAGTGACTATGCATGTCGGGGTAGATGCACGTGCATGCCAAAGTCTTTCAGTATGTGCATTGTGTGTGTGTGTGTGTGTGTGTGTGTGTATCAATGAGTATGTTTGTGCGTTGTTGGTATTAACTCATGTGTATGTATGGTAGCGTATTAGCATATTTGTGTGTGTGTGTGTGTGTGTGTGTGTGTATGTGTGTGTGTAATCATGTGCCTGTATCTTATATGTTTTAACATGCTGAATGTGAAAGAGTTCAGAAAGGTCCTAGGGGACTTGTAAAGATGGAGTAGAGCTAAGGAGCTGTAAGACCACACAAATACTAAAAAAAGCAGCTTCAGTCTGGCTAATAAAAAGCCTGACTTGGATAAACGGCCAAAAAACTCACAAACTCACAGGTTCCTCAGTGCGGACATGGCAATTATTCACGAGCACGCCCCACCAAAGTGAACCGGCGTTCGGGGAACTACACCGCGACCACGAACGTGCAGGCAGACCGCACGCAAGTCCCCTCGCCGCGACCGGCCCTTCCGAAGGCATCCTGGCGTGAGAGGGCTCACAGACGAGGTGAAGAGAGTTCCCTTTTCCCCTCCCGGCTGTTTATCCACACCGCCAACGCTGTTATTTCAATCAATATTCCGGGGGGCCGAGCGTTTCACAGGCCTAGTACAGTGTGTACGGAAGGCCGGACTCTGGATTTTTCCGTTCGGAATGTGGGAATTTGCGGGAGGAAAATGACAGGTGTGGTGTGGGAGAGCAAGACTGGCAGTAAAGACCACACAGGCATTTACGCACAGAGATTTATTATATAATTACAGAGAATTATGCTCACATTTAACTTGTGTCCTGGAACAAGTTATTACCGTTGGTTTGAAACTTTACATTACTTTAACATACATTTAACCTAATTGTTTGTTTTCCAATGTATTCACATGCTAATTTTATCAAGGAACTGTTTGAACGAATGTGTTCAAGATGAGTATTAAATTCTTGCACGCTCAAGCAACTTGCTGGAGGTCACTGTAGGTACACATCAACTTGCAATCCTGAGGTTAGCCTATTTCATCTCTCTTTTACTTCAGTGTTTTATTATTTGTTTATACACTCATGCTTCTTGCAATTTAAGGCTTTGCTTGTGCACAAGTGTGTAAGTATAAGTGAACTGTGATATTATGGGCTGTAATAAGCTCTCCTCATTGGTCTGCCTCTGGCAGCTATGCATGAAGCATGCTCAATGGTCACCATGACAGTAGGGCTCAGCTACTGTACTGCTGATTAGAGAGGCAGGGGCTGGCAGAACAGACTTGAGAGAGAGCGCACTCAGCTGCACTCCCTGGAGCTCATCAATGAGAACGGTCCACAAAGAGAATGAGGGATTCCAAATAAGGTATTTTAAATAATTAGTATTAACTGAAAGGGGCAATGATTTTGGCCCGTTCAAAACCAGAAACAAGGTCCGTGTAGGTTTACTCTCTGCACAGGCGGTGTAGCTGTGCTGTACCTGGGCAAAGACAGTTGAGTGGTCGGAGAGGGCAAAGCCAGCAGTAAAGACAGAAAATATTTTGCATCAAAAGAACGTCATGTCCATTATTGCCACAAAGTGAGCAAACCTTCACCAGGGCCCAACTATGACTATCACAACTTTAGAAGCAAAATAAGTTAGAGCGCAATGGCTCAAAGACATTCTTATAATCATCCAAAACGCTCCAAATGATATCCGTCAACAAAACGGGAATCTGACCGGCTCTACTGGATCATCGGTCCAAGCCTATGAACCTGAATAGACCAGTCTTCTAGAAGTTATCCGCACTGGAACTAATATCCACATTCAAAGCAGGGGGGCGACAAGCGGGTGAAGTCAGCGTTTCCACAACGACAGCTTTTGTACACAGACTCTGGCGATATTAAAGACACGGCGTACTGTTTAGAGCTAGCATAATAAATAGGCTAACTATCCTATATTTCCTCTATCTCCGTAGCCATTTCTTCAGATCCTACATGTGTTTCGAATGAAACGAGACTCCTGTTTTGCCGCGGTGACTAGTTTGGGCAAAGGGAAAATAAACGGGCAGAGTAGGGCCTATCAGTGAGTGGAAATTTCATTAGCACGTGAAAACTTTCACTTATCGCGTCCGTAAGCGGGATCAGCTGTGGAAACAGGGCTGGGCTGCGACGGTGCTCACCGGTCCGGCGCTTCTACAGTATCCGATATCCGCTATTTTTACTCCCCCGCCGCCCCCCGATCCCGTGCCTTTTTATTTAAACGTCGTGGAAGTCACGGATGTGGTTCTTGGCACGAGACGGGAAGGGGAAAAAAGAGAGAAAGAAAAGGCAGAGAGCTTTCTTCACCGCAGAGGTATTTAAAGCTCCGATCGGGAGGGAAAAACGATCCGTCCTGTAGCGGTAGAGATTGAGGAAGTAACACCGGACGATAATACCCCCTCTCTCCCCTGTGAGGGCGGCGCGGCATTCATCGCTGTGATATAGCGTCCTTCAGAGGGCTGCGCGCGGGAGCAGCTGGGAACCCCGGCGGGCTGCATACCTCAGAGGTGATGTCAGGATACAGACCAGAAACGTGGCTTTAGAGACGGGACTATAGAGAGACAGGGCTATAGAGAAATGGGGCTACAGAGAGATGGCGCTATAGAGACAGGGCTATATAGAGATGGTGCTATATAGAGACGGGGAGCTATATAGAGACGGGGCCATAGCCCTGCAATGCACTGCACTGCTCTGCACTGCTCTGCACTGGCTGCACCTGGCCGTGTTTCCGTAGTAACCCACGCAGAGCCGCCCCCAAAGTCACGTCAATCTCAGACGCATGTAGGCTACAGCAACGTGGCAGATACCAACAAACCGTGCTTTCCCTTCGAAGCACCTGCTGCATGTCAATGGGTGTGTGGCCTTCAGTTACAGCCTTATTCCTGTCTTGCATCCATGTTAAAGCTCTTTCACCCACCTACAACAGCACGCAGACTGCGATAGGCTTCACTGATATACACGGACATACTTCTCCTCATATGCTCGCAACAGTCTCCTGTAGTATACCCCTTACACCTCTATATACCCTTACCTAGTTATGGACAACTGCAGCAATGCAATTATATTCTTATGCATACATATTCACTAAGGTTCACTAATCACTTGGCACTTGGTCCATGTTTGTCTACAGTGTATGGTGCAGGCACTCACTTGTAGCTCTCCACCTGGCGGGTGGAGGACACGGTGAGGAAGGTGTCAGAGCGGGCGCAGTAACTCAGCGGGCCGGGCAGCAGGAAGCCCGGCAGGAAGCGTCCGAATGCGTAGCTCTCCTGCTCGAAGAACATCAGCATGCCGTCCATGGACTGGATACAGATGAAGTGGTGACCTAGCGGGATGCGGACATGATAAAACACGTCAGAGCGCCGCCGGCAGTTCCAGTTCTGTCCACTAGAGGGCTCTAGAACAAACTCAATCGTCAAACCATTACATTACATCATTTATCAAGAACGACGTACAATAAGGTGCAAATCAGAACCAGGGACAAGTGTGCTGAAAACACTACAGGGAAGTACGGTTCCAAGTGCTAGAGTGATCACATAGATAAAAACTTCAACCCTTGTGGAATAATCAGATAACTGTCCAAGTAGCAATACCACAGTCGGGAGCTAGAACACCAAGAATAGTAAAATAATCATGGCTAATTATTATAGTGAGGGCAGGAGGGAAAGCTGAGTTTTCAGTCTGCACTTGAAGGTGGTCAAAGAGTCTGCTGTTCTGACACCTTTATGGCATAGACGACTCTGCACTCTTTTACAGTGTCTGTGAATGAGTTTAAAAGGCACCTTCTTTGTGAGAATACAAACCTGATTGGATCATTAACAGGGTCGCAATGTAGCGTAATGGTTCAGGAGCTGGACTTAAAATTCCAAGGTGGAGCACATTGCTTATACCTTTAAATTATGAAAATACCTCATCCGAACAGTTTCATTTAATATCCGGCTGTATGAACGGATTTAATGTGCAGAAATCAAGCTGTGGAAGTCACAATGGAAACATCCATCAGCAAAATTTTTAACATGCAAGACGTTGCAGGGGTTTCAAACCTGGTGTGTGGACGAACATATGGAAATGGTGGAGGGGACAGAAAGACAGGCAGAGAGATGAGAGGGAGAGGGAGAGGGGAAAAAAGAGAGAGTGATGACCCAGGAGAGGCAGAAGTAAAGAAATTGGAAAGAATCGGAGACAGAAATGGATGGGATACAGGTGTTAGTGCTTCTCCGTGTTACGGGAAGTTGTGACAGAAGGCGGTATTAGAGCATGTCTGGGTCGGCAGGGCTGGAGAGAGCGGCGGGGAGCCTGCTGGGATGGAGGGGAACACGGGGGGCTCCAGAAGCTTCTCCAGGCACAGGCAGCTGGAAGCCTGCGGTTGTCTGTTAAACACAGCTTTAAAGCAGAGGTCCTGAACTCCGGAAGCCACTCCGCCGCTCATGACACTGTGCAGCTCTCTGGACTGAGACAATGTAACGGCCATTTAGGGAAGCCTTGATTTACAGTTTGTTTGGGAACATGGGCAGCCATGTTCCACGGGCGGGGTATCTATACATTGCTCCACCGAGGACCCACTGTCTGCGTGTGTGTAGTTGTTGTACTTGGAGCAAAATTTCCAGACGTTTCACCACAAACCTCTTACTACTTCTCCCTCACTGAGTTTGTCCCTCGAGTTCTGCATGTACACACTTGGCTCTGAGCGTTTGAAAATTCTTCCCAAAGTGTGCGTTTGGAAATTATATTTGGTACATGCGTTTGATACTTTTCATGTGTCATTCCATTCACAGTTTCAGTTTACACAGAACTCTTATTTATTTGTGTAAACTGCAGTTTGAACATGTCACATGTCGTTTCTGCTAAATGCCTTACAGTGTGGACCGACTCGGAGAACATGTCAACTTAACAACAAGCGAACTGGTACTTCTTCCTTCAAAATATTCTGCTTATTACCAGACAGCAGCAAAATTGACAATTCTATGTTATTTTAAATCTTGATAATTTACTACGGGAGCCCAAATGGGAGGCTTGTGCCACTAGAACAAAATAGGAAAGTTTGGTGGGAGAGAGATCTCTTTATTTTCACCAGCATTTTACTACCACCCATTTTTCCTTTAATAAAATGCAACTTGCGTGTGCAGCATGAAGCCACATAATTTTAAAAGTTTTAAAAAGTTTTAAAAGTTTAACCAGGCCAACCAAGAGGTTTCCATAAATATTAAGAGAATACCCCAGATTCTAAAGATCCACATTCAGAATCATGGCGTGTTTAAATGCAGTCACCCATCACAGTGCATCATTCATTGACACGTACTACCATGAAACGAGGAAACTTTGAGCACACAGAGCAAAATACATTCTTTAATGATCAGTGGAGACTGACGTTTCGACATCCACGACATCTTCCTCAGAGTCTACTGTGGCAGGAAATAGACATAGAAACGAAACCTCAGTCTGCCCTGTTCATATCTGTGGGCTCAAGCTTTCCTCATCTCTGGGTAGACCCAGTGACGTTGTCCAGGTAAGAAGCCCATTACTATAGCTTTATTGCCCTCACTGTTGGGCAGTTATTTAGTCCTCTTTTAAATAGCTTGATAGAAGCTGTTGAGAATGTTTTCTTTTATATGGCATTATCTTGGACTAGTCCCAGTAAAGTTGGTGAGGAGTCCTTTACGCTAGTATTATACCATCTCACCCAGTCACAAAGCTAGATGCACCACAGACAGAAACACACACACACACACACACACACACAGCAGGGCTCCATTGTTTGACGATTGCAGTCATGTTATTTAGAGGAAAGCATTGGTCTTAATAGTTTCCTCATACAAAA
The DNA here is from genome assembly GCF_963514075.1 of Conger conger. Classification (NCBI taxonomy): domain Eukaryota; kingdom Metazoa; phylum Chordata; class Actinopteri; order Anguilliformes; family Congridae; genus Conger; species Conger conger. The sequence continues at coordinate 61,852,563 of NC_083760.1, read as the reverse complement.
TCTGATATCTACATTAACACCTCTGAAAATCAACAGGCCGTCTCCTGAGCGGGTAATTGTTTTAAAATAACAGCTTTTTACTGCGCTTCCTTCCGCGGGGCTGATCGTCCTGGCCGGCTAGCAGCCCCGGTGCGTGGCGCCCGTTCAAACTCAGAGTTTATTGCACATAAAATTAGAGCCGGTGCAGTTCTGGAGACGGAGAAAGAGCGGGCGGAGGACTCGCAACCGGCTTTGAACCCGAAACGGTCGTTTGACCGGCGGGCTTTAATTACACAGCTCCGCGCAGTTAAACTGCCCGTTGCCGTCAGGGGTCAGAGCAACTCGGGAGAGAGTGGCCGAGCGAGCTGGCTCGCTGAACAGCCACCCCTCCTGCTCTCTGCTGCGGAAAGAGCGGAGCGTCTAAACATGCGATCATATGACTGATAGAGCAGCCGGTGCCAGGTCGGGGGGGATTATTTGTTGGTGGTCTGGCTGGCAGGGTGCGATGGAGGCGTATATACAGAAGCGGCTGGCTCTCTTGGCTGCCCCCGCGCGCGGCCCGCGTCACCCTGGCTGTACCTACGCCCGCGCTAACTTTAGCCGGGCCTGCGGGCGGAGCGGAGGTTCCCAGAACACCCTGTCTGCGATGGCCTGTGTGAGTGTGAGTGCGCTGGGGTTTCTCTATGTATGCATGCATGCATGTATACGTGTATGAGTACGGCTGTGAGTGTGCATGCGTGGGAGTGTGCCCGTCTGTGTGCGTACATGTTTGAGTGTATGTGTGTGCGCTGATCTGGCACATGCTTAATTCAGTGCATGTGTGAGCGTGTCTGTATTTCTGAGTGCGAGTGTGAGTGTGAGTCTGTCTGTGTGGGTGTGTGTGTGTGTGTGGAGACAGAGCAGCAGGTCAGTGGGTCCTGTGCCACCTGAGAGAGACAGAACAGCACTCTAAAACGAGGAGTCTCTCTGCTCCAGTCTTGAAAAGTCATTATTATCATTACTAATATTATTTTTGGGGAGTGGAAGTATACTAGGGGAGGTACTGTACATTCTTCTGACTAAATGCTTCCACTACAGCCAGCATAATGAGGCCTGTTCCCTGCGTTCCCAGCCAGCTCTGCGTTTCCACACACCCTGTAAGGACACTCCCCGTGAGGACACTACCAGGCTGCGCCACGACCCCTGCAGATCTCTACAGCTGTTCTCTGAGGGAGAGGGCTGACAATCCTGTCTGATGATAAAAGAAATCTCCAAAAATACAAATAAATATTTACACAGCATTGTTCATTTCTGCTATGCAGAACACGAGAAGCTAAAGAAAAGCAGAGAAATACTGAAGCACTGCCACCACTTCTAGAGCCTTCCATTCCATACCTACAGTCAGAACCGAGAAGTACAAGAGTTTGAGACTGGTGAGCTGAGACTGGTGAGCGTTTCCATGGCCTGGAAGGGCAGCCGAACCTCAGCCAACACCTCCCACGCTCCGGGCAGCCAGGGGGCGCAGGCGCTCGGCTGTGGTCCGCGGGTTTAACGAGTCACCACGGGTGCCAAAACAAACAAGGGGAAACAAAAGCTGCAACAGCAGCCAGGCACTGATGGTACAGGCCGCTCTCATTAAAACCACACCACCGCTTGGTACATGTTTGTGATTGCAAGAGTACGGCGGTCCTTGGACTGAAAACAAACACTTGGAGTGTGTGTGTGTGTGTGTGTGTGTGTCTGTCTGTGTGAGCGTGCATGTACAGTACAGTATGTGCATGTGTGTGTGTGTGCGTGTTCAAACTAATTGCGTCAAGGCTGCTCTTGGCCTGGACAAGGAGGTCACTTTGAGCAGTCACCCCAGTATCTGTCAAACTCACCGATTCAGCAAAGCTTTCCTTCTGTGAAAAAAAGCCCACTGGTCTCTGCACATATAATTGATGTCCCCACTAGTACAAAAAAGCACAACCAAATATGGGAGTTCACACCATGTTCTTCCACTCTAATTGTCTGCTTGGCAAATCCCCTGGTTAAAGTCAATGTTTACAGAGTCAGAGTCCGGCACTACTACACTCCACTGCTTACACTAAAGGCTTCATCATGCTTCAAACTGTTCGGAACATCGAGTAGCACTGGAAAGATCCTTTCCTACGGTTAGATCGAGGCGTCTGCGTCCTAGTCTTTTGTAACTTTCCAAAACCGACAATCCGGAAGTCTCCGCCCACTTTCTGCAGCGATTGGCAAGGTGTGCAACGGGCAGGGTTTCAGGTGGTCTGCAAATTCTCAAATGTTGTTTGCCAATAAATATCAGAAGAAGAAGCCCAACTACACTGTTCACATGAATAGCTTCAAAGTTCAAAGAAAAGGGAAATGTGCTTGCCAATATGCACTTTGCACTGACTTCCTATGGCCACGTACTGTAATAATCACACCCCCTCTGATGGACAGCTTCTGAGCCCACCTTCGAAATGAGCTACTTTACAAAAAGCATGAACAACACTGTAAGATCAGTCAGCAACAGTTTAACTTTTTTAAGGTACGGTGAAGTCCGTAAGTAGTTGTACCGTGGTATAATTTCTGTTCTTTTGGCTCTGTACTCAGGCCAAATTAGAAAAGATTGTTAAAATATAGGTTAATGTGCAGACTGTCACCTTTAATTTGAGGGTATTTACATCCATCCATACCTCCCAATTTTAGGGGACCAAATGTGATTAGACAGTTGGCATCTCAGCTGTTCCTGATTAGTCAGGTGTATTCAATCGCTTCCTTAGTGCAGATATAAGAAACCTTCCAGTTTCTAGTCTGGACTCTAGGCTTTTGATTGTCTTTGGATTCTGTTATTGGCATTTGTCAACATGAGGACCAGAGTTACACCAATGTCAGTCAAGGAAGCCATTAACTGACAAATAAGAAAAAAATATTCAGGGACATAGGCCGAACAATAGGTTTTCCAAAATAAACTGTTTGGATCATTAAGAATGAAGACAGCAACTTAGAGAATAAACTTTTGTATGTCAGCAACCATAACTATGCATCGCTACATGTCTTTTAAAGAGGACTTCTGAATGCGCTCAATTCAAAAGCTCAGATTCTTGGAAAAGAGAGCTTATGTTGCCATCTTGTGGTCACATGTAGTATGCCATGTACAGGGGATTACCATTCTATGATTATTTTGTAGAAATGAATACAAAGATTTACAACACTATTCTATTTCTCACTTTCAATTAATATAAGGCGCCCCCCACTGCAGTATGTCAGCAATATGATAATATTTGGCTAAGATAATGCGCACTGTTACAGGCTAAATGTAACATGCAGAGAACTGCACATCATTTTGACAAACCCCTAATAGACAGAAAGATCATTATTGTTTTTTTTTTTTTTAATGAATGCTGTAAGACAGCAGGAGAAAGAAATGCCAGCTGTGACAATTTTTCTGGAAAAGAGACCTTTCACCCCCTAGTGGTATAATATAGTAACTGCGCTGAGAGCCATTCAGGTAGTTTGGTCAGACAGCCAGTTTCAGGGCTTGTTTATTTGTACCAAAAAATGGAAAAATAGAAAAATAGAAAAAAGTTTCCATAACTTTACCCAAGGAAACATCACACCACACCAAACACAAACATGCCTTTCATAAGCCGGACTTGAGGCCAGAAGGCTGAGCGGGTTCAAGTCCTGGGCAGGGGCCATGGCTACAGTGCCCTTGGGCAGGGTGCTAAACCTGACCCGCTCTGGTTATGCAGCTGAGTAAATGGATAATGTAAGCTATACGAGTCCCCTGGATAAAGGCGTTGTCTTAGCAAATAAATAACGTAATGCAATATGATATCAAAGCCTTGGCCTGAGGAATTTGGGGAAGGCTTGGTGAGAACGAGAAAGGAAGTTGGCGCCCATCAGGCAGGGCTGAAAACGATCATCTGAGGTGAGTTTGGGTCATTTAATTGTCTATCGCTGTGCTCTTTAGAAGTTAAAGACAATAGGGAAGAGGGTAAGGCAACACGTTTAAGAACTGCGGCGTCTTCACAGAACTCCCACCTTTGGCTTACGTGAGCTCTTCTGGCTTTTCCCCAAGGTTGCTCATGAAATCGTACATACTCCCCCATCCACTGACCTGCACTATATAATGGACATGAGCCCATGATCCCCAATTACACACCCCTCTACCTCTTCGTCCAATGATAGCACAGACCTCTCTCACAGTATGGCTGGAATGGCCAATCCCCAGCCAGAGAAAGAAATGAGACCGGGAAGGGAAAAAGCGGTTTGAATGAGTTCTCCTGATTGCGCCCTATATCCGTTAGTTGGCTCAGACTGTGGGAAAACAATCTACGATGGCCTCGATGGACTCCAAGAAAAGCAGAGACGAGAGTCCTCAACACCTTTACTAAAAACCGGAGACATCAAAACTTATGTCGACTGCTTCAGGGGTGCTTTTTTACTTTGAAAACCGTAGTGGGAAGTACAGTTTCAAGGGCTAAGAAAACATTAAAGATAAGGACTTGGGCCTTGTAGATTAATCTGACAACGGATTATACCTGCAAAACCGTTTTTATACAACACAACGCAAAATAATGATATACACTTATGTCGGAACAACAATGAACAGCTTACATAGCCAAACAAAAGTAGCAATAGGTGCATGTTTTCACGTGGAATGGTTTCCGGAGCGTGTTTCCCTGTACAGGTATGTGGAATGGTCAGTATTTGACTACCTTCAGGCTGTTTCACTGTGTTATGTCCCGTAACGGGGTCCTTGTGCAATGTGAGAGTGCTGTCCAACACACAGTGTCCAGAGAGGCAGGTTTCAGGGGGACGTTTGCGGGTGTGTACCTGTGACTCCCCCAAAGGGGCCGTAGGTCATGTTGCAGGCAGTCCTCTGCAGGTTGTGCTCGTACACCAGTCTGAGCTGGTACTGACAGCCATGTTCCACGTTCCCGGCTGTGCCTGGATACACCAGGGGACAGGGGAACATACATACATTCAGACATTAATTGCACTTACTATTGTTTTGGGTTATAACTGCTCTACATGCTTGTTTTGCAATTTATGGATTTGATGCTTTTCACTTGTTGAAGAACTTACGCACTTATAAGTTGCTTTAGATTAAAAGCAAAGTCTGCTAAATGACTAAAATTTAAAACGTAATGCATAAGCATCCTAAAACAATGGTCAGGCTATGTCAGGTTAGTGAAGGATTCATTGGGCTGTATCAGACGGAGGTGCTGTACCTGTGACGGCATAGACAGAAAGCTTCCTGGGGTGAAGCACCGCCAGGTGGAGAAGTTCAGAGCACCTGAAGGAGATGGACAACATGCAATATATAAATGAATCATCACTGAATCAGTACAGCAGTGGCACAGCCGCAGAGGCATGTTTACTGACTGCAGCCAGAGACGGTTTCACACCCTAGCGCACTGGAGCTAGCTGACTGGAAGAGAGGTGCATCTCTAACTCATGACTATTGGCAGCCTGTGGGCCTGTTGGCTTGTGGTCGGGAAAAGCTAATGCAACAAGCCTTAGGTTAGCTAGCCAAAACAAACACATCCCACCACTAGCGGAAACAACATGTGCTGTCTTTTAATACAGAGACCGGGTTTGGGGAATAAGTCTTTTTTTCAAAAGTCATTTGGGAAAAACTGAAGCACCTGTTCATTTTACCATCTCTCAAGCAGCAACGAAGAAACAACACTTTAAAATGATTTTCCCTCCAGTCTGCAATTGCTCAATTGAGACATTTCAACAGCAATAACGAGAAACACTGAGGCATTTCAACACCAAAAGAGAAACACCTGCCAATCTGAAAAAAAAAAAGACGGTTAGAGCCAAGTGGCCCCTGATCTGAATTGAGCCTGTTCCAGCCCTCCCAATCTTACAGGGTGGACCCAACCAAAGTGCAATGCTCCAACAACGGCCCTGCAATGCTGCAGCAACGCTGTTTTACAGGGCAACTCAGTCATCAATGATAATTTCTGCACTACATTGCCGTACCTTGTCTTTTTTTTTTTGAGGTACAGATCTGTGGAAATGCTCAAAAGAACACAGCTGACTGGCAAAAAAAAAAAAAAAAAAAATACTGCAAATTCACCTTCCTGCTTCCAACTGAGCACAGCTGGGAAGCTGGCTAAACGCTTAAGGTCTTGAAGAATTTCTCTCATTTATATTCATGGTCGAGTTGTTTCAAACCCAAGGACGAATGGAAAGTCAGTGATGGGGCGATTCCGTGACTGAGCAGGACATTAAGGAGCAGACTGATTTCTCTCTAGTGTCTCTGGGGCTGCTGGCCTACTTCTACATTATCCTGCCAACACAAGAAGGGCTGCTGCTTTTCACAGGAACCCTGACTTGTGAAAGCACAAATCTGTTAATTAATTTACCAAACTCATACACGGTTCCTTGTCCCTATGAAACATTATATTTCATGCACGCTCTCGTTAACATGTCTACAGTTTTTATACAGGACACAAGATGACTATAAACTCCAGGGATCTATCCGCACAACCCTTAATCTGGTAATGTTCCCATAAGAATCCAGCAAGGTGATGATGTTACTTCAGGTGCACAGTGACAATGTTATAAGCTGGGGTATGTTAGAAGCCCTGCAATATGTTTTAATCATTGAGATTACATGGAACTGCAATGAAAAACATCTGTCATGTGTGGCTCCACCAAAATACAGAAACAGATATTCAGATGCCATACAATACTCACTACTGACAATTACAGAAAGTACATGTGCATTTGTATGAGAGACAAACATAGTCATACAGTCTATGGTCAGAACACCCTGACTCCCACACAATGCACCAAAGTTCCATTTCATTCAAATGAGTTAATTAGAAAATGCTAATAAAAAGTGCAATGTAATGTAAAAACGTGGTTTGTTTTGCTTCTCTATGCATGTGAAATACACGGCCGAAGTGCAGCTATGGGAGTCATCGTACTCTTATTTTGAAAGGTGTGCTCCGTGGTGAGGCTTTGACTTACGACACAAACTTGCCCACTTCCACCTGTATGACGGGGTCTTTGAGCTGCACTTCCAGCAGCTGGTCCTCGGCCTTGGTCTCACCTGACGCAGCAGCACGGGGCAGGAAGATCCGCAGCAGGCCCATGTAGCTCCCCACCACAATCTTATCTGTGCACACACAGACACACACGCACACACGAACACACAACACAGATGAATTTGTTACATGAGATCAGTTCAGCAACAAGGGCTCCATTTTTTTCTCAGGAATGTAATTAATGTAATTTCATGCTTTTTATCTACCCAATATCAATACTAAGACACACACCAAAGCAAACAAATTTGGAATGCAGTACTAGCTACTGATCCACCTAACCTAACAGGGCTCAAGACTATCATTTTTGACATTCTGCCTTTTCTCATTACATAGTTGAGCATTTGTTTCCAATTGGTTCACATGCCCCAGAAACCATTCAAGGCCCATGTAGCTCCCCACCACAATCTTATCTGTGCACACACAGACACACACGCACACACGAACACACAACACAGATGAATTTGTTACATGAGATCAGTTCAGCAACAAGGGCTCCATTTTTTTCTCAGGAATGTAATTAATGTAATTTCATGCTTTTTATCTACCCAATATCAATACTAAGACACACACCAAAGCAAACAAATTTGGAATGCAGTACTAGCTACTGATCCACCTAACCTAACAGGGCTCAAGACTATCATTTTTGACATTCTGCCTTTTCTCATTACATAGTTGAGCATTTGTTTCCAATTGGTTCACATGCCCCAGAAACCATTCAAGTCGGAAGTCTGCATGGAGACTTCTGCCTCCAGAGGCCCTGGTCTGTCACGCAATAAACAGGGAACATTTCTGCCGTTTAATTAGCGTTAATACCGCATATTATAGCCCCCGCATGACAAAAACATTGCAGCTACAACGCCTTTTGTTTTCTTAGCAACAGTCAAACACGGCAAAATAACACTTTCGTATTTCAGTGTTATGCGAGGACCTCGGCAGTGGAAACATTCGCAGCAGCGCGAGGCTCTGCGTCAGGGGGCCACGGTGAAGATGACTAATTAAACACACTGAACGATAAAACCAGCAGGGTCGATAAACACACCTACGCGGCGGGGAAGGTCCCGCTGCCTACGCGGCAAGCCCTGGCGTAGGCTACGTTCACGCAGACTCATTCCCACTTAATCAGCTCTGTGTGGAGGTGGACCTGCTACACCAGCAGCTGGCTGGGGCCGCTTATTGTTTGCAGCCGGGCTCAAAGCGCTCAGGGCCGGTCGTCCCGGTGGACCAGGTCTTGCTGCGGTCGAGAGGGGCCTGGAACTTCAAAGAGCAGCTGGAGGGGGATGGAGCTGTGGTGATCCGTTTCCATGGTGATCAGCCACACCTGGGAGCCCAAAGTGAGCTTCTGAAATCCTCTGGTGATTAAGCCATTGACTGAGAGTGGTGTTGCGTGTGTCTGTATGTGCGTGTCTGTATGTGTGTGTATGTGTGCATGCAAGCGTGCAAGCATGCATGCGTGCGTATGCTTGTTACTGTGGTGATTCTGTCTGTCTGCCTGTCTGTGTATGTCCCTGGGATGCTACAAAGGCACTCCAGAACATAGGAGGACCGGTTTTGATTTAATGCGTTCACCCACAAAAGTAAAAGAGACTGAAAAAGGACTCAATCCTGCTTGGCGATACAGGCCTCAGGACTGGCCATTTACACCCCTACAGAGGGCATAACTTCCCCTCTCAACATAGAGGACACATTTCACACTCACACTCACACACACACACACACACACACACACACACACACACACACACAACAAAAAGAATTGGTCGCTTTGCAGCAACGTCACTCACCATGTCCACTTCCGCTGTTGTCCACATCCCCGACGCAGAGACACCCCTGGTCAAACTCCTCGCCCTGGCCTAGCGTTGCCGACCACCAGTCACGCGCTTTGAACAGAGACATCCTACAGACCTGCAGAGGTGTACCGGGAGTGGAGCTTCACCACGGAGCCGTGCTTATCCATGCGCTTTGAGCCCTGCGCCAGTCCCTCACTGACTGTGTGCCAGCCCTGCGTTCTTTCACACCCATCTGGACCATATGCCTAACGCCCACACCTTCCCTGACTGCACTACAATTGAGGTGGCTTTTTACATGCATTTAGCTATTTAGTTCATGGATTGATGCATACTGTACTTTTTACCGACTGAAATGTTTTAGTTGGACATCATTTGTATTTTTGTGTATTTTAACTAATGTTACATGTTTGAGGCGGTTTTGTATCCGCTATTGCAGCTGCAGGTATGGACCCCATAACAGATTGGCATCTAGTCCAGGGGACGTTCTTACACTCTGCAACAGAAACTGGGATCAGGTCCTATGAACCACTCAGTTCACTTAAACCAGCTTTAATCAAACTGCACCCACACAGAAGTCTTCAGGGACCTTTACTGTAATGAACACTGTGAAAAACAAGACCGAACAGGCAAAATAAGCAAGTGAAATCATATTTTTAATCAACGAAAACCATGGGCCATTTAAATGTATGAGCTAACATTCAAAAAAACCTGAATGAACTGTGTCAGGATGAGCCTAATTTCACAGGAAAAGAGTAGGGTTGTATCACTGAGTGCAAAAAGTGAAAGACACAGTACAGAACAGTGGTTTGTTGTGGCACTGGGCAGCAGTATTGCATGGATAGATTTTTAGTTGCTGAGAAACCAGAAGCACCTTTTGGAAGGCATGACTTCATTATCATAAGTGATTGCTACTCATCTGCTTAGAACAAGCCGAAACCTTTGCTGCACTTTTACAGGGCACACGGTATGGCAGGTCTGCCCTCAATCACTGCAGGATCGCGTCTCTGAGCTCCACTTCACAATCAGCCAAGGGTGATTCAATCACAGCCGACATCTTCAAACGTAGGAGTATGTGCATCTAACCAAATTTTTATTTCAAACACGCACAGTTCCTCAGCGTATACCCATCTGACCGAGTGGCCTCCTGAGTAATCTGAGCGGTGAGTCACGTGATCGGGTATTCTGATTGCGTTAAGGACGCCAAGCGGCTTTTCCCTAATTGCCATTACTGAGCAGGTGGAACAGACAGCTAATCCGTCGGGCCTCTACATCAGAGAAGGAGAAAGACCGACTTGTATCCCCCTTTTAAAAACCCAAAGCCATCGAGGCGCCTTTCATCGCAAACAACCCAGACTAGGAGTTTGGGGTCTCTTCTTTAGTAACGAATCCTTCACGAATTAGAAAGTGGTGAAGGTGCGTCATCTGTCCATCGCCGATTTTAAACGACACTTATATATTAACGTGTAGTCTCGTCTTCCTTTTCATGCCATAAATAAATATTGCATACCCCGTCACCTGAACACAGTAATACGCAATTTAGCTGTCTGAAAGAAGTTTGAAAAAAAATTAAAAAAGATTGTATTACATAGCAATATGTTTTTTTTTTACTGCACTGCAGATGTATATTACCGGACGTTTATGTAAGTAACATGGACATCAAAATCTGCTGCATATGAAGTTATTGTCTTAACTCCGTGGCTAGCTAATGTGTAGTTATTAGTGTAACGGTTATAGAAAAACATAGCAAGCCGTAGTTAGCATCAAGACCAGATCTTGGATTTTATTTTTCTGCATAGATGAACTGCACAGATGACAAAGTAGACTGATTAAACATGTATAACGTTACTGTCAACTGTTCTGCAACTATATCCTAAGTTTGCTAGCTAGCTAGTTAAGGTGGCCTTTAGTTAGATGCTAGCCAATTAATAAACAACTGTGTGAATCCCATTCAGATCAGTTAAGTCTGACAGATCTCTTGCAAAGTTAACAGAGCATTTTGTATGAAGCAACAATGCCAAAAACAAGTAGATTAGGCTATTTCCTATTAGAGAAACGTATTACATTTCTCCACCGTGTTCAATGCGAGTACAATATTATAACGTGGAGCGAACATTACCTACATCCACGGACCACAGGTATCACGCTAACCAGCTAAATGCATAACTATTATTCCTTGAATGAGCTTGTCAATTAACGTTAGGTAGCAAGGCAAAGGCCATAAGACTAGCTAACGTTACAGCAATAATGAATGATGACCAAACTGGTAACGGCAAATCCGTGTAACTTCAGTTGCGTTTTTTCAAGTAGGTCTAAACGAAATGCACACTCTGCATACCTGTTTGAAGATGCTTCCCTTGATGAGACTACGATCCACTTGCTGCAGTTCATGAAAAATCACATTTCGCTCCCACGTCTCCCCAACTCGATACCATCTTTACTGTTGTCATAGCACTGACACCAACGAACAAGTTGCTGACAGTACGCATGACCGGATATTGCTTTTCCACTGTACTGCCTTCTGGGAAATTGAGTTAAGACTGTTAAAATAAGTTTTCAATGCGTTGGTCAACGTTGGCTGCATTAGAAATACAAAAAACGAATTATACAGTTACTATGAAGTCATTCGTCTATATTGTTCAATGATAAAAAAAAAAAAAAAAAAGGGTATTTTTTGTTGATTTTTGGCATTAAGTGGTCATGTGGATGTGTGCATATTCTCTTGCTTTTGAATCAATAGCCATAGCTATAGGATGAAGCAAGGCTCCTTTAAACCCAGCATCATATCAAAACAAAGTGTTAGTAAACTTAAGATAGTTGTATTTTATTTATTTGTATTCTGCACAAATAAGAGGTAGTGAAGGAGATTCGCTGAATTCAGATTGCCGGTTACTTATTCTTAACTGAAAGCTTCATCCGTGAGTAATGTCATCAACACAATCTTATCGAATTTATTCTATACGAAAATATAGGGCTCGTCCGGGATTTGAACCCGGGACCTCTCGCACCCTAAGCGAGAATCATACCCCTAGACCAACGAGCCATGCGGTACGTACTGAAAAGGTATTTTTAAAAACTTCCTTGCCACGTTGACTGACAGGATTGTTCTTGCAAGGTCGTTCTCAATACTTGGGCTTCGCTGCCACCTACAGGCAGTCCAAGGTCACAGTGGAATTGAAAACAATTGTGCAATAAATTAATTTAGGAGAAATCGTAGCCTGGAAGTATATTAGAGGTTAGAGCAATATGGAATGGAGCTAATATCAATAACTAACATTTGACTGGCCATACTGGCTGATGCTCATACCGTCCCGTTTTACATCATAGCACAAATGCAGACTGCATTTGCTTCCTTATTAATGGAAGGTCAGCACAGACATCAAATTATGAAGGAAAAAATTAACTTATTGTTTCACAACATAGTTAAACATGCTTACTGTATTATAAACCCAGAGTGCAAATCTGGACAGGTAGTGAATTTCAGTATATGTAGCTTAACCTTTGTTTTAAAAAAAGCAATTGAATCTTAAATTAGAGCTATGCCACCCACATCTGCACATCAGGAACATTGCAACTTGTGCATGCACTCATCCAGGACACTTGAAAGCAAAAATACAAACCAGAGAGAGAACAGGAGAAAACAAATATCAGTTATGAGCTGATGACTGCCAAGGCCCAGCCAGCATTCATTTACTGACTGTGCCCTACAGTGAGAAACCGGGGTTAAACTACTTTAGTTTTTATAGCCATTGCTCAACAAGTGGAGTGAGCCTTTGAAATATTCAGATTGCTTAGACTTTGACTATTACTCAATCTTGTACAGGTATGAACACATTTCTCCTCTTGATAAAACCATTTTTGAAGCTTAACTTTCAAGCAACAGAATCTTCACACAAGATTTCATTTAGAGAAACAGAAAACCAAATTCAGGTGGCATGAAGCATTTTTCTCTACAGTTTAAATGTTTGCAATTAGACCATGAATCACGTTTCTGTACCAAAAAAAAAAAAAAAATTGGAGTAATCATACCCTGCAAGTCTATTAGAGATGAGCAATATGAAATGGAGCTAATATCAATAACTAGACAGTTGGAGGCCACTGCATTTCTACTTTTTAGTGATTGAGCCATATAAACATTGAATTATTCACAATAGCTCTTATACTGTATCTGCCTTATTACATTTTATAGATTGCATTTAATGGAGTATGCAGAAACACAGAATGAGAATAATCATTTCAGAAGTTATTGCCTGGTTTTATTGTTGTGGCTTTCCCCCAAAAACATCATTTCATTATTCAACAAAAGGCAACATGCAAGTGGCAACAGCACAGAGATCCAATAGGTTTAGTTTCTGTGACATCATCACCATCAGCCAATACGTGGACAAGACACTGCAATGGATATATAACCAAACAAAAGTATAAAAAGTAATACTTTAGGAGGTAGTGGTAACTTTAGACCCCAAATAAAGCCTTAAAGGAACGGTAAAAGAGCAAAGAATTTAGATCCCAATTATTTCCACTTGGTTTGAATTCAGAAATTGAATACTACCACACAGTGGGTATTTACTTGAGCAAAACGCTATGCAAATTGTCTCATATTTGATTTGTGGTTCATATATTTCTTTATGGCTGCAGTTCTGTACTGCTTGATCAAGGTGAAGTCCTGTTCAACACAGTCCTGAACATCTGGTGAGCTTGGGTGCACACACACTGAGGAAGGACCCAAAAGTACATGTGTTGGATAAAGTCTGTCAGGCCAAGCCAGAAGAGTATGGGAACAAGACTCGATAGGACTCTGTCATCCTTCTGTAATATACATGTACATACACCAGTCGGTATGAGACTCCGGGGTAAGAGGGGGTGGGTGTCTGCACGCACTCACCTCACTCTTTCACTGTTCCACAAATGTCCAAAATGAACACATTCAAATATAAAAAAATAAAATTATTAACAACGATAATAACAGTATTACCAATAATAATGTGCAAATTTGAAGAACGTAAGTTCACGCAAGTTCACATGAAGTTTTCTTTTGTTGTTGTTGTCGTACGTTTTGATGAGCAGGGAGAACGAGTCACGGACATTCAGACGAACTGACAAATACCAGACAATTCTGTGCATTTTAAAACAGTTCATTTAGAGAAGGAAAACAAAATATCTTTTAAAAAGGCGGGGGGGGGGGGGGGGGGAGCCAGGAGTGAGTGCGTTTATGGGACTGGGTGGGTGGGGAGGGCTAACGGAGCTGGGGTCAGTCAGGGAGTGGTGGGGCAGGGTTAAAGAATCTTCTGCAGGATGGAGTTGGGCACTTCCAGGGTTTCGTCTTTCACCAAGACGATGTCGTAAGAGTCCATATATTTCTCCAACCGCTCCTCAACCTGGGCCCAAAACAAAACGGACAAGTCATTCACAAAAGCAGTCATGTGGATGTGGGCACATTACATATTTGATATATTTGATATATTTGATTAGAAACAGAGTAGATATAGGGAACTTAGACGGAGAACAGCTCTGGGATAGACTGAACTAAGGGTGAGGGGCGGATGGGGGGATGGGGGGGTGAGGCAGCACACCTTGTCGTTCAGGAAGCCGATCTTGAGGATGTTCTCCACGTTGGGCACCCCGTCGGCCATGTTGAGGTCTCCCAGGGAGTCCCCCAGCAGCACGATGTTGCCGTTGTCCTTCAGCTGCTTGAAGTACTCGGTGTTCCTCAGGGCTCCGTCGTGCTTGTTGTAAACGTGGATCAGATCCCCTTTGAAGCCCCTCAGCACTCCCTGCAGAGGAAGATAAAGAGCGCCTTCGTTAGCACCTATGATAGCACAAGCATCTCAACGCTAAAGAGCAGAATCAGCCCTGAAGAATCCTGGGTTTTCTTTAGCTATGGTGTCAATATAAATGTCACATCAATCTGAACCAATCAGACTGTGTTTCACTGTGGAGATCATGAATAAGCGACTGTCAGCAATATGCCACCTTCACTGTCCTACTGCCAAATAAACCATGAAACAATAGTGGCACACCACCTTGAGTCATACAGTAAGCACTTAAAAAGAGAAGCTCATCTGAGCCTGTTTCTAAGTGCTTGTGACTGTGGTGTTCGCCAACACTGATGAATGTCTAAAAATTAGGTGGACTTTAAAAAAAAATTTGTTTTTGTATACCTGGGCACTTTGTACTCGTTTTGTGAGCATGTGAGCTCAAATAAATGAAGCTCACACTACTTTTGAAGCACATGATGCAGTTGAAGCCACAAGCTTACCTGATAAGTTCTCAGGTGCATTTTAAAAGGTTAGTTTGATGTGTGCAACGCATTATGTGTGGATGAAGTCGGGACTCACATTGTCATCGAAGTCCATGAAGTTGGAAACCACCTTGACGTTGGGGTGGTAGACCCCCGCCTGTCGAATGATCTCCTCCAGAATGTCACCCAGTCCAGCGGAGAAGATAAAGACTGGCACGTTGTGCTCCTGCAGTCTGTCAAAGAACTGCTCATAGCCTTCCCTGTGACACACACACACACACACACACACACACACACACACACACACACACACACACACACACACACACACACACACACACACACACACACACACACACACACACACACACACACACACACACACACACACACACACACACACACACCATGAGTATACAGATCCTCACATAGCATAGCACAGATTACAGCCTGGAATAAATCCATATTTGTGCAGAGAAGGAAGAGCAAATAATTCGCAGTTGATTCTAACATTATGAAGTTAACACAATCTGAACTCTCCTCAGTCAGTAGGTGTGAAGAAGAGTAAGGAACCCTGGAAGTCATACCTCAGGCACACATCGGACTCCCGCACCACCTCTGAAAGCTTCTCTTTCTGTAACCTTTGCTCCACCAGTAACGTGTGTGACTTGTAATACCTGTGGGCAGCAGGAGAGTGAGTCATCCTCAGACTTCTGAGGCAGCGTGGGCTTGCACCCAACATCAACCACTCAGAGGAGCAAACAGCCAACCCCATTTCACTCTGCCTCGCTAAAGGCTTAATGATTCATGCGCGAGTGATTATGTGCGTGCGTGCGTGTGTGTGTGTGTGCGCGTGTGTGCGTGTGTGCATGTCTATGTGTATGTATGTTTTCATGTATGCATGTGTGTGTGTGTGTGTGTGTGTGTGTGTGTGTGTAATTTCATGTTTATGTGTGTGAGTGTTTTCATGTTTGCATGCGTTTGCATGTATGTTTGTGTGAGCGTGTGAAGGTGTGTGTGTGTGTGTGTGTGTCTGTGTGTGTGCACGTGTATGTGTGCGGGTGTATGCGTGTCTATGTGTGTGTATGTTTTCATGAATGCACATGTGTGCGTGTGTGTGTGTGTGTGTGTATGTGTGTGTGTGAGAGAGTACCATTACTCACCACTCCACCATAAAGGGGTACTTCTCCTCCATGGTGAGGTGGGGGTCAACCTCAATGGGGTAGTACTTCTCCTTCAGCTGCAGGAGCTGGGGGTGGGGGATGTGATTGTTTACCGTGTACATTTTACAACACTAAACCACAGAGAATCTCTGCCTTTGGCCTCTTTACTCAGCGAAATCCCGTCAACTAATTTTACTCAAATCACTCACGTTCACTGCATAACATTGACATTGCCCAGCCTCGTTTAAAATGTGCTTGGCTCATTTTTCCCCGGATGGACATTTTGGACAAGGTGATTACAAAGCTGAAACCCAGTCAAACACGTGCGTTTAAATGTATAAAGAGTAGAAATAAAAACTTTATTATTCCACACCTTCTTCCTGCAGTCTTCTGTGACCAGCTTGCAGTTGTCAATAATGTCTGTGTAAAAAAGGGAGGCAATTGAGTTCTACCAATCCTGTCTGCCTGCATACAGATAATAATACAAGAATGTGGTAAAGCTATGTAATTAACCGCATTCCATGAAGTGATTCATTTAATCTGGAAGACTGTTATAATGAATAAATGCAACTTCAAATAAAGTACTAATGTACCAATTGGGCATAACATTTTTTTTTAATTAAAATCATAATATTTGAATCCAAACATTATACTCACTGTGGCAGGTAGGGCAGCGTTTGCCGTTGTATGCAAACCTGCTTAAGGTCATATCAAAGTCGGTGATGATCTACAAAATGAGAGGAGCAGTTAAACCACGACTAAAACTCAGCACAGAGGTCTGAGCTGGAGCCATTCCACCACCAGAGGGCGCCACAGCATTTCAGGCCCAGGCAGGTTCGACTTTCCAAGGCACTGGAGGCTTTACTGCACTCCACAACTGTTAAGGGTCAGTTTGCACAACCCTGAATATAATCCCAGCTGCTATGTGAAGAAAATAGCAAACTGACCCAGAATCAGGATCTAATATACACGGGTTTTCTCACCTGGAGCTTGGCGGCCCCTCCCTTGATAAAACTGCATATGACCTCCTCCACCCGTTCAGGGTCCCTGATGTGGACTGTGTTCTTCTCAAACTCCGGCATCTGAAAACAACAAAGACAGAAAGAGAGAGAAATGGTCAAACAGAGCCTTACTGCACAAGTCTTTTCCTCTCGGATGTGGAATTGACTGAATACTGTTTGCAACTAGAACCAAAGCTGCCAACTGCATCTGGATGATGTGGTTAGCAGCAGAAATTCTGGAACGCATCTGCGTTAATCAGTTAACAGTGCATCGCGTGGACTTGTAATTCCTGTAATCATGTCTTGCTTGTGGTTTATGACATGCCATAACTTTATGGACTACGCCTATACTTATCAGTTATCCTTAGCCATGAACATCAAATCTAGTTCATGGCTAAGGATAACCCACGCCCAAGGTAAATTGTACCTTATCTGACCGGTGTTGTAGCTGTTCCAATGACCCTCAGTGTGCACTTACTGTACGTATGTGGCTTTGGATAAAAGCTTCTGCCAAATAAATGTAATGTAGCGCGTACATCGCAAACAGTTTTGGCAGACCCGACGGTGAGGTACAGCTCGGCTCCACCCCCTTGGCCCAATAACCTGACATAACGGCCCAATAACCTGCTTTGACCCAGTCCAACCCAGCAACAGCCCATCTCCACCCACGCCCCCAATGAAAACCCAAATACAAACAGCCAACCCCGGCCTGCGTCTATGCGGAGAGAAACGGGAGGAGGCCAGCAGCATTCCTTCCCCTTACGGAGGAAGAGGAGACTGGACGGGGTCTGGTAAGCAGATACGAACCAAAACAACCCCCCCCCCTTTTTCTGTTGGGTGCCTGCGCGCTGTAGAAGCTGGTTGCGAGCCTCTTATGTAACAGACGGTGTGCACTTTGAGCAGCTCCCTGGAGGAGGAAGGGTAGAGAGGTGCTATTATCAGGGCATAAAAAGAAACAACCAAAACTAAACCGGCATGTGCAAGTGAGGGTCACATCAGGTGAATCTGATGGAACGTCTTCACAATGCTGCCTAGAATGTTCCGGCAATGTGGAAAATATGATAGAAAAATGCTGCAGGCACGTTGTGTGCATGGGGTAGCATAGAGAGCCATGAGAGACGGTGGCCTGACCCGTTTGAGAGGATGAGGAATCACTGCAGGGAGGCCATTTTAACTGTGGTCAAGTAGCACTCAGTTACACCCCCATCCCCCAACTGTGAGACCGGTCCAGTGGGGGCGGATCTATTCCTGGGAGTAAGCTGGCAGCGGATAGGACCACAGAGAGGCCAAACCGGTGACCTTTCCTGCCGAATCACCCCCCCTTGTCCGTTTGCTGCTACACAGCACTGATTTATACATTTACCACACGCTTCAACAGAATCTCCAGGGCTGACCTGTGGTAACTGAGACTATGGTGTTTCCATTGGTACCAGCCTTATGCCAACCCACGGTCACATTGTATGATCATACATTAAGGACAGACTCCTCCCAGGTCTGTATTCCAGGGAAGGGACCTCCAGTATATGGAGTTATGCTCTTGCTGAGCAGATATTGGCAGCTTGAACACCAGATGTTAAAAAAAAAAAAAAGAAAAAAAAAAAGGCCTGAACATGCACATGCATGCACGCAAAAAGAGAAATGCCTGTTCCCACACACACACACACACACACACACACACACACACACACACACACACACACACACACACACACACACACACACACACACACACACACACACACACACACACACAAACACTTTGCAGTACTCCCCACAAGCACACAGGCGCTTCTTTAATATGCTGTACACAGAAATATCTGCATCCTCCACATGTACAGTACATGTGAATGAGTCCCATTTCTACATAAACACAAATCCTCTCAGGTTTCACACAGCGCTCTCTAGGGAGGGGTGTAATTTGTTTGCAAGGGGGGTGGAGGTAGTCAGGTGATATGTAAGTGAGAAGGAGCGCACTGCCAGAATCAAAATAACCCCTCCACAGCACAGCTGATCCTCTCACAGGAAGTGTGTGTTTGGGGGGGTTTGTAGTTACAAGGAGAGCTCAGGTTGGGGGTACGTGGCTGTGGAACGCAGTCAGGGTATGCCCTGCACGCACGCACCGGTCTCCAGCTTCCCGCTTCGAATTCCACCCCGCTCCGTCTCGGTCAGCCCGGATACCCCATCCGTCTCCTCTAATCCGGCCGGTCCCGGACCCCGCGGGGCCACCTGGCTGCTGGCCGAGGGCAGGGCACCGAGCTCCTCCGCCTTTACATAATTACCAGCCTCAGCTCACTGTTGCATAACCGGATTTCTCTCCCCTAAAGCGGTGCAGCACTGGGAGTGCGGATGGGGACTCTCATGCAAACAGACACGGCCCCTCCCTTCCCCCAACCCCACACCTGACCCCCTACACCCGATAGAACCCCGACAGAACCTGTGAGAGGACAAACATACACAACACAAAAAGCCCTGCAGTATACCTAACATCTTCGGCTATATTAGAACGTAAATATGATCAGGGGCTTATTTAAATAATTGGTAGTCAGAAGCTGCTTAGAAAAGCTTAAAATGGCAGCGCTGCGTGAACACCTGTAATAGACAATAGAGTACTAAGAAAAATATCAAATATCATTACACGCACACACAAACTCACACACACAAACGCAGACACAAATGCAAACACAGTCTAGAGCTAAAAAATTATGACAATTTTATTGATAATATGCTGAATCTAAAGTCAAACTGGTAACATGGCATAAGTACTGTGTTCACGAACTGCAGTATGTAGATACAAAAAATAACCAAAATATGAGTATTTATGGCAGGAAGAGAAAAACGAACAGATGATACTGATATTATTAATTGCAAAAGAGAACGCGCATTAACAGACAAGCAGCGTACAACCAAGGAGAGAAATACAGGACCTTCCACTTTCCCCCTCTTCTCTCTCTCACACACACACACACACACACACACGCACACACACGCTTACCTCTCTCGCTGGTCTTGATAGGGCTGTGTATAACAGGAGTGGGGAAAATATTCTCAGTCAAGCGTGAGCTTTTATAGCCCCTGCTGTTCAGGAGGCGGTGCCAAGAATAGACTTGCTAAGCCCCGCCTCACAAAAACAGATGGAACAAGCAGACATGAAAAACATATACATATGCACAGAAGGAAACTAAAACAGTCCCATGTTTATCACAATCAAACACACACAAACCATTCAGTCAAACACATTTGCGTGTAAAAACACCACCTCCCACTGTAGATGGTCAGGCATGAAACCTATTAAAATGGCAGAGTGGTGTAAAGGTACTGGTCAGAGCAATGCTTTTTTTTGTGCCCTTTGACATTTGACCTTTGCCTGCCCTTAACAGGCACAAGCTCAATCAGAGGCGACAAAGGTCTGCACACGTAACTCCACTGGGCTGATTCCTGTGCAGACTGTCAACATACCAGTGGCAGGAAATGGCCAGCAAGTGCTGACCACGCAAATTGCATGGCAAGTTCAGACGGAGCTGGCGTTGTCCGGGAATGCTAAAGGTTAAAGGTGAGCCAGGGTCATTGTATGAAAAATGAAAAAACCAGGCAGGACAGGTGCTTTGGAGTTCTAATGCATACAGCACACAGACAGCCATCAGCCAATTAGTTCCATTTTAGCTTTTGTTTTCTTTCATTCAGCAGACAGAGGATTAACCTTTACCCCTGTCTGTAAAAACACGCATTCAGAGGACACAACATGTAAAAAAATATGTATATAAAAAAAAAAAGCTAAATGTCGAATATTGAATATCGTTTATTAGAAAGGGGTTTTGTTCTTCTCATCACCTGGCCTAAGTTTCAACAGAACCAAAGCAATTCGGAGTAAGATAAAGCCAGAATTGGAAATACAGGATACAGAATACAGAAAATCCTGTAAACCTGTATAAAATGAGACCTTCACTAATACACCCCCACCCCCCCCAACCATTAGCCTTGGGTGAAAATGTGCACACCATAGAAGCACGCCTGCACGCACAGACGCTATCACTCGGGCTGGAAAATGAGAGTAAAAAATGAAGCCTTATCAGAGGGAGTCGATAGTCTCACGCATCGGGTGACCTGCTCTACTGTCCATACACAGTGCAAGTGGTAAGAATACCTTGAGTTGAGTCTCAAAAAACAAAGGTGATTTTTATTGTGTTTCCGTTTTCGTTTGTTTTTGTAGCGTAACGTGCTAAAAGCACTACACGGACTGAAACGCAATTGATTAGCGGCAGCCAGGAGAGAGTACAGCAGATTAGACGCAGGAGAAGCAGGGCTGCACGTTGCCCTGGGGACCCACAGCTAACCCCCCGCCACTGCCATTCATTAAAGTAAAGTGTCCAGCACAGCCTGTGCTATAAACTCCAAACACGGAGGACCCAGCACCAGCCTCGCAATACAGCCAAAAGCTGCACACTCAAACCCAGAGCACACCAAAATACCCGCAATACATTTCATAAATGTACGTACAAAACGTAATAAATCTACAAATATATTTATTAAAACATGAAGAGAAGATGAATGCCCTCCGAGCCAGTAACAGTGCGATCTAGAAGTGCTCAAAACAGCTATACAATTAACATGATCACCTGGTATATTCTCTCAGAATAAAGGTGAAACCAAAAGCCAAAATGTCATAAGGTATAACAATCCATATGTTAATTTGACTTAGAAATAAGTACATTCTGCCTTCTTACTGCATGCAGTCTGAAATATGTCACTGTACAACCCAGAGTCTAGTAGTGTTATGGTTTTCAATGCTCGATGAAGCACAGCTGTAGCACCCTCAAGCAAACAGCTTAACCTGAACTGTAAATATATCATAATGTTAAATCCCAGATTTAAAATCATTGTGGATGAGGGTTTTCTCCAAGCAAACACATTTAATGCAAACAAAAGCAATGTCACAGCAAGAAACTACTGTTCATCGTCCACAATCCCCAAATGCTACTAAAAAGGAAAGCAATAAACATTGACTCTGAATCTAAATCAACTCAAGTGCTACTTTTGCACTTCACAAACACATTTTTTAGGTTTCATTTTGCTATTTGCTAAGCTAGGTACAACTTTTATTTAGATAAAAATACATTTAGTGGCCCAAAAAGAAAAAAAAAGATGAAAAACTGTTGATTGAATCCAGGCCTATGTACAGAATGCAGCCAGTGGGCCAGTGGTCTGGATTGTGACCAAGTAGCTGCCAATCATATAAGAGTGTTTTCTTGTTGCTATGCAGCCACAGGGCTTCATGCAACACAAGAGTTCTGAGAACCAGCCTGTCTCCCCCTGATAAAGCGACATGCTCACTTGTGTGACAATTTTACTCATGTGGGTCCCTGTTGATTTGCCTTCAACATAGGACACCAGAAAGTGAGGAGCCACCCATCTTCACTGGTGTGAGGACAAAGTGCTACTAATGCACACAGTGCCTGAGACTGTAGAACATGGGATGTGTTTTTAGGGACAATTTGCTTATCCGTTTTACCTTTGGACTGTATTCATTTAACTCAATGTCTGGCACCAACAATCATTCTATGATCAAAGCTGAACCTCTTGACCACGTCTTTTGCAGCCACATGATTGGCCAATGAAATATTTGCATTAACAAGCTGTACATGTAAAAATTTAGTTTAGGGAGAAAAGAAAATGCAAATGTGTCAGCAGACTATGTTCCATTTTTTGACTTTGCATGCTAATTACACAATCAGCAGCATTCATCTGAGCGAGAAACACATACAGTATTTTAGTCTCATTTTTGTACCCTTAATGCCCAGATAAGTTGTAAGGGTGTATGGGCCTGTTGTTTTTTACAAGCCACATTTATTTGGAAGGGGATTTTGGCGACAAAGACACGGACTATAAGTATTTAAATGCACCATATAGCCTAACGTCATCCAGTCAATGGGTTTGAATGGGGAAGAAATGCTATCCAAGTGACTTTGGGAAAGAATGAATGAGAATTCTAGGAAAATGCACATTTTCTATCTGTATCTTATATTCAGCACATCGCAGTATGAATCAGCCAACTGCAATTATGTTACATAAAGGTAAGCGATTATGCATCTCAAATGAGGATATACCTCAGATGTGCATATGCTCTTCACAGCTGGGAGGGCATAGAATAAAAATTTCTTAAGTCCGGATCAGGCCAATAATGAATAAGGTTATAATATGGACATGGACCCAAATCAGCAGTCAACTATAGCTACTTCATGAATCTGGGCCCCCATCTCTCTTTTTCTTTCCAACTGTGAAACTTTATAAAGGTATGCAGTCCAGGTGCATCATCATCATTATCATCCATAAGACCAGCTCCACATCCTACCCACTGAGAAGTGAATATTTGCCATTTCTGCTCCATTCTGCATAGTTTTGTTGTTTTGAACAGTTTAAATTAGAAAGAACAATCAGGGACAGTGAAGAATTTTCTAGATGTACACAGTCTAGGATTTCCTCGAAACAGAATTAGTAATGCAGTGCTAGCTACTGCTTACATTTGGCAAAACATCACCAAAATGCATGTTTTGTATATGGTTAAGCTAAATGGATGACACTGTGGATTCTATAACATTTGCATTAGAATTAGAACATGTTATATTTAAAGATTTTTGAACATACTGAATTTCAGCTCTGGCTGGGCTCTTATTAAAAGTTTTTGAGGTAATCTGTCAGTGAAACCCCACGGCTGCTTCAAGGTTCTGTGACCTGGAGTTATTACATTAGAGTATTATGACCACGTCTGTTCATTGTTGTACTTACGCCCAGACCTACGGACGCCTGCCCGCAATCTAAAGCAAAGCCTTATCCCTGGGTCAACGTGTCCGCTCCCCTGACCTTTGTGCAGAGTAACCGCCCGTTCACAGACAGAGCGATCCGGTCCACCCGCTGCCGGAAGCCCATTAATTTCCTATGATGGCCAACTGCCAAGGCAACTGAGCAACTGAGCAACAAAAGTTGCCAGAGAAAAGTTGCCTGCGGGCATTGCCCGTAAACAGCCAATCGGCATTACTTGCTTCGTATTCTCCCAACCAGTAACATAACATCACGTTATGGTCATTTAGCAGACACTCTTATCAAGAGCGACGTACAATAAAGTGCAATCTTGACCGGGGACAAGTGTGTTGAAACCTTAGAGGTAGGCTAAGTACGGTTCCAAGTGCTAGAGTGATCACATAGATAAAAACTTGAATGGCTTAACCTTGTAGAATAATCAGATAACAAGCAGCAATACTACAATTGGCAGCTAAAACACCACGAATAGTAAAACAATTCAATGCAAGTATGATTATTACATATAGCATACATGGCAAATTATTATAGTGAGATAGGGCTACTGAACTCCATGTCCTATGGGCCGCAGTATCTGCTGGCATTTACATTATATTACATTATTGGCCTTTGGCAGATGCTCTTATCCAGAGCGACGTACAGTTGATTAGCAGGAGACAATCCTCCCCTGGAGCAATGCAGGCTTAAGGGCCTTGCTCAAGGGCCCAACGGCTGTGCGGATCTTATTGTGGCTACATATTGAGGATTAGAACCACCGACCTTGCGGGTCCGAGTCACGTACCTTAACCACTACGCTACAGGCCACCCACATTTACTTCAACCATGCACTACACCTGATTTCAGTAATTTCCTTATTATCAGGTAAAATATATGTGAAATCAGGTGGTTTGGTGCGTGGTTGAAGCAAATGGCAGCAGACACTGCGGCCCGCAGGGCGGGGAGCGGAGTAGCCCTGCAGTGAGACGGAGTAGCCTGCAGTGAGGCGGAGTAGCCCTGCAGTGAGGCGGAGTAGCCCTGCAGTGAGGCGGAGTAGCCCTGCAGTGAGGCGGAGTAGCCCTGCAGTGAGGCGGAGTAGCCCTGCAGTGAGACGGAGTAGCCCTGCAGTGAGGCGGAGTAGCCCTGCAGTGAGGCGGAGTAGCCCTGCAGTGAGACGGAGTAGCCCTGCAGTGAGGCGTATGATGTATTGGGGTAAACTGTGAGGGCCACTCTCAGTGCCATGACATTAGTAAACCCAGACATGATTGACTTAGAAATAATAATGTTACATGGAGATGTTTCTTTCCCTTAGGTGTCAATTGCGGTTAATCGTATCGTACATAATCATACTGTACATAATCATATCATAACCATCACCAAATGCTGATTTACTGTGTTAACCAGTCTTAATAAACTTCAATGTAGTTGAATCTGAGTCTAGTAATTTTATCAAGCACTCCCAGACAGGATAAGACAAACTTCTTTCAGTGCAAAGCTTGGTTCATTTCTCTCCCTAGTAGTTATTTTTGCACATACAGTACAGTCCCATGGGTTGCATATAAGGAAAGATATAGAAAACACTGTTAGAATGTGAATGCCAGCGTAATTTCCTTAAAACATAAAAGCCGAGGCAAAACCAGCATTTATTAGTATGAAGTGTTAAAAGTACAATAGGTAAGATTTTTGTGTTAGAACATTGCTGCAAGACCATTGTAAATCCCTTCCTATTTTTGAAAAAGGCTCACTGACATGTTGACTCATCGGCCTGTGTTTATAGTCCTTAAATTCGGGTTTCAAAGTGCACATTTGTCAGGCCGTCACTCTGTACCAAAACATTGTACAGCTGTACAATAATTCAAGCTCTTTGGTTGAAAATTGGTTCTAATTGCCACAGCCAATGGCATGGGGGCTTATTCGGACTCCAGACAGGCTATCACTGAAACTATATACTATTGCTTATTATCCAGGCGAAGACTACATATCTAGTTATAAAACAATACCAGTTCACTATCGGTAGCAACAAGCAAATTAGCCATAGTTAGCTCGACAAATTTACAAATATCCACCTGAGGCAATACGAACATAGTTGGGAGCGTTGCGAGCATAGTTTCACAAGCCTCAGGTGGATATTTGATACTAACAGCTAACTAACTAACTAACAGCTAGCTCATTTGCAATCTATCCTGTCACCAAGCAGCAGCGAATGGTATGAAGGACATTCAAACTCAATGCCTTTCTTTTTGTTGAAATATCAATAACCAATCAGAGTTTATCAAGTTAAGGAGTCAGCTGGGTTGTTTCCTATGAACCTTTTCTTTGTTTTTGGACGTGCGCACCCATCCCTTGGTTCAGAGTCTAATTCCTGGGCGAACGCCTTCCAGGGAAACAGTGAACACCTTCCAGTCCTACCTATAGTACCATTTTATTTTATGAGGCCACAGTCAATTATCACAGACAGGAAGAAACTGAGGCCAGCTGGGTCACAATAAAGATAAAGGCTGCTGGGGCGCTATGCAACACAGATAAGTGCAGTTTGGGGTGAGGCTGTTGCTAGGCTGCCACAGAAGCTGACGTTAACATGACTTAGCAATGCGCAGAACTGAAATGTTGTGGCTGGACAGATTCTGCATTAGAGAAACCTTGAATGACTCGACAGACGAGAAATAAACAGAACTGTAAACGTACCAGGGTGTTTCTAAGGCGGTTGTATAAAGAAATATGCTGCCGTTGCGTCTGGCTTTTCATCTTGTTTATATATAGCTATCTATGTGGCGTCAGGGGTGCTGGGAGGCTTCTAAGATAAAACACAGTGTCAGCACACAAGTGCCAGGAGCTAGGGTGTCACACAGCCACACTGTCCCAGTGTCACAGCTAATCCACCTCTGACCCACCAACTGCACATAGAGCTACACCTCTGACCAACCAACTGCACATACAGCTATACCTCTGACCCACCAACTGCACATAGAGCTACACCTCTGACCAACCAACTGCACATACGGCTACACCTCCGAACCACCAACTGCACATACAGCTACACCTCTGAACCACCAACTGCACATAGAGCTACACCTCTGACCAACCAACTGCACATAGAGCTACACCGCTGACCAACCAACTGCACATAGAGCTACACCTCTGACCAACCAACTGCACATACAGCTACACCTCTGAACCACCAACTGCACATACAGCTACACCTCTGAACCACCAACTGCACATAGAGCTACACCTCTGACCAACCAACTGCACATAGAGCTACACCTCTCACCAACCAACTGCACATAGAGCTACACCTCTGACCAACCAACTGCACATACAGCTACACCTCTGAACCACCAACTGCACATAGAGCTACACCTCTGAACCACCAACTGCACATAGAGCTACACCTCTGACCCACCAACTGCACATAGAGCTACACCTCTGACCCACCAACTGCACATAGAGCTACACCTCTGACCAACCAACTGCACATAGAGCTACACCTCTGACCAACCAACTGCACATACAGCTACACCTCTGACCCACCAACTGCACATAGAGCTACACCTCTGACCAACCAACTGCACATACGGCTACACCTCCGAACCACCAACTGCACATACAGCTACACCTCTGAACCACCAACTGCACATAGAGCTACACCTCTGACCAACCAACTGCACATAGAGCTACACCTCTGAACCACCAACTGCACATAGAGCTACACCTCTGAACCACCAACTGCACATAGAGCTACACCTCTGACCAACCAACTGCACATAGAGCTACACCTCTCACCAACCAACTGCACATAGAGCTACACCTCTGACCAACCAACTGCACATACAGCTACACCTCTGAACCACCAACTGCACATAGAGCTACACCTCTGAACCACCAACTGCACATAGAGCTACACCTCTGACCAACCAACTGCACATAGAGCTACACCTCTCACCAACCAACTGCACATAGAGCTACACCTCTCACCAACCAACTGCACATACAGCTACACCTCTGAACCACCAACTGCACATAGAGCTACACCTCTGACCAACCAACTGCACATAGAGCTACACCTCTGACCAACCAACTGCACATAGAGCTACACCTCTCACCAACCAACTGCACATAGAGCTACACCTCTCACCAACCAACTGCACATACTGCTACACCTCTGACCAACCAACTGCACATAGAGCTACACCTCTGGCCAACCAACTGCACATAGAGCTACACCTCTGAACCACCAACTGCACACACTGCTACAGCTGGTACAGCTGGCAGAAGAAGACATACCATCTCTGACCAGGGAAGAGCAAAATAGTGAAATATCCAAGTGTTTCAGAAAAGTGGATAGAAGACTTTTTTCAACACACATGTTAGGCCTACACTACAGAAGCCTCTGTATTAACTCCGTAAGCTAATAAAAGTATATACCTGCTCAACACCAAGTCTATGCAATGGGGTGTTGGCTAATACTTTCACAGGACATAGTGCAGCCAGGCTTCTTTTCTTTTTGCAGATTGTCCATACATTTTAGTTTGAAACTGGCAGTCCTGGCAGGTCTACACTATTAAAAGCCATTTTCAGCTTCCAGTTGACAAGGTGCTGAAAGAGGGAGAGTAGGCTATTACAACTCAAATGTTCCAAAAAACACCTTAATCAATGAGTGAGACTGCACATTACGGACTGCTATATGTCCAGTTATTATTATTTGTTTGCCACAGGCAGGCGAAATTCATGCGAGGACAAGTACAACACATGTTTTAATGATTGTCCTAATATTTAAATTAAAATCTCATCTAAACATGTTAAAATGTCAAAAGTCTGCCAAGTACAATCTCCTTGTGCCCTGTGCAGTGTCAATCTTTTGTAGTGTATTGAGCCTAGTGGAGAATAAAAATAAGGTATACTTATGTTTGTGTTTGACAGCCCCCTAGTGGCGATCTTTTAAATTGCATATGATCGTTTCTGTTTTCTGCAAATTATGCCAAATAGCTAGGGGCAGGGGTTCTCAAATTGTGGGTCGAGACCCCATGTTGGGTCGCTCGATTTCTGGATGGGGTCGCCTGAAAATCTTTAAAAAGATAAAATGCCATTTTTGCCTCTTTAAGTTGTGTGAATGTA
The DNA here is from genome assembly GCF_963514075.1 of Conger conger. Lineage (NCBI taxonomy): Eukaryota > Metazoa > Chordata > Actinopteri > Anguilliformes > Congridae > Conger > Conger conger. The sequence goes on along the minus strand of NC_083760.1, from coordinate 61,823,454 downwards.
GGCCACTGCATGTTTAACATTACAACAATCCAACTATAATAAAGCAATGAGGCAGGAGAGGTAGTGGTATATTTCCAGTATAGTCGTGGCTAAAGGGTGGTGTTAGGCACAAGTTTGTGGGTGGGGTGCTGGGGCTGTGTACGTTAAATTTGGGGTCACGTGACAAAAATGTTTGGGAACCCCCGGGCTAAAACTGCTAAAGCAGCTCGTTAATTTGTGACACCGCCTTGTAAAGTGTCCCTTCAGTCCACCTAAAACGGAGGGCATCACTTGTTGCATTATTTGATGTCATTAGGGGCGGCCTATAGCTTACTGGCGAAGGTGCTTGAATAACAAAAACTAAATAAAATGAGAGCCTTTGCATAAAATCTATATAAACCGGATTGTTCTATGTATTTGCAAAATTATAATGGAACATACGCATGTAGATTATCATCAATTTAAAGAACGTGGGAAGGTCTATAATAGCCAGCTAACATATAAAGATGATTTATTTTTAAAAACAGGCATGACATGGCTCAGGCAGTAAGAGCTGTCGTCTGGCAGTCAGAGGGTTGCCGGTTCGATCCCCCGCCCGGGCTATGTCGAAGTGTCCCTGAGCAAGATACCTAACTCCTAAATGCTCCTGACGAGCTGATCGGTGCCTTGCATGGCAGCCACTCACCGTTGGTGTGTGAGTGTGTGTATGAATGGGTGAATGGAGAAGCATCAATTGTACAGCGCTTTGGATAAAGGCGCTATATAAATGCCTGCTATTTATTTTATTTATTTAGGTTTCCTGAAATTCGAATTCCTAAACCTTTCATGAGAGTACAGCTCGTAAAAATGATAAAATCTAAATAAAGTAGTTTTGTATCTACATCATGTCGGTCAACTGCTCTATGGCAAATAGGCAAAGAGTTGTGCATAGCGTACGAACTAAAAAATGTCGAGATTACCTTACTGCAGAGCCTCCGTCATTACGCTACTGATGACGTCGGGTGACGTAAAATGTTCAGTGCGTTCCCTACCTGTGACAGATATATCGACTTCAGCACTTAGATAGTAAGGATTATTCTCCTCATCAACAATCGTTGTAACATTCCTCAGCCAACCATAAGTAACGTTAACTAGCTATAGATCTTTCGCTATATGTAGCTTCAGCTGGAGTTTACAAGAAATCCAGTTGAAGCAACATATACCAACGGATTATAGCATCAGTAATGTGTGGCTAGCTAGCTAGGCTACAGGCTGTGAATGAGATTTACTAGCCATGTTAGCTAGCTTTTTTAACAGAATAAAAAACGTGCAAGTGCTTCTGCATTGTAACGTTAAGCAAATAAACAATAGAGTAGCTAGCGTACCCTGTCTGACTCGTAACAGTAGATAATCAAAGCAGCGATATTGAATCGTACTAAAGTCTTCACAAACACAATTACAACTAACTTGGTCTAAGTGTAAGGGAAGCTAGCTAAGTTAGCCCACCTGAAAGGTTGGCATAGCTTGCTAGCCATTTAGCTAGCTGGCTACCTGGTCACACTCAACGGACGACACCAATATTTTTAATTTCACAGTACGGCATCTAACAATTTAATATCCCATCTTCCAGCAAATCCTATGTTCATACTTTTTGCCACTCGTCACTTCGGATGCATTCCTCTTGTGTTAGCTAGCTAGCTACACACTCTGTGACCTCTATATTAACGGCTGCTATTTTTGTCGGCGACTGCGCTATGCGCATGAGACCAGCACGTGAAACTCACCATTTCAATGATCTTCGTTTTCCTACCCGCTCTCTTTTTCTTTGTGAATATGTATTGCGCCAGTACAACTCCGCCAAAAAGAGCACACACGCTCGCGCTGGCCACGGCCCCAGCCTTCACTACGGCGGTCTTATCCATCTTTCCCTTTCCCCTTTCCCAGCGACTGCTAGTACACCACAAGCACAACCAGTCGCTTATGTCAACATGGTCCCTCCTTCTACTAACCCTGTCACGAACTACGTCCTCGCAGGCTGCTACCAATGGTTGTGAAAAATGGTATGTACGCTTCAAGAAACGCTTAGTATGACAGCGGGACAAAATTGTTCTACAGTCTGCGTAATTCAGTATTCATTATGTGACGTTAACTTATGTGGTAACATACGATTTGTATAAATCATATCGATAACATGCATTTGTTCTCTGGTCTAAATGGTTTATTCTAGCGCCATGGAAACGCGTCCCAACAAATATGGAGGCAGTTCCGCAAAGACTGGTAGTTGGCTTGAACTACAAACACAGTTTGCTATAAAGTAACACTTACGACATTTCTAGTTGTAATGTTAGTTCTCAATATATTGCATGTATATTTGTCCATTACCTAATATATTGCTGTGTCGATCGTAGAGCGTACTAAGGAATTGTGATGACGACGTGTTTATTTTCATTCAAAGTTTCAGACACGCACCAACACAAATGCCGATTGACAGCGCAGCTAGCATCACCCCGCTTGCTACAATATCAATACCACCTCGTTAGCTAGAACTAACGATAATTTGTTTCCCCCCTCCCCGTTATCTCAGCCAGCTGTTTGACGGTTTGGGATTACATTGTATCAGAGGAATTCTATTAATGGCATACATACTGTAGTCTAATTTAGCTAACCAGCATAACGTACGTTACACAGGCAGGGGTCCCCATGGAAGGTTGTGAACCACTGGATTGTATTTCAGCCATAGATTTCAGGACAACATCAATTCCATTTAAATCGACATTTAATAAAATGTTTGGTTGTTGTTTTGTTAAAATTAATATTCGACGTATCCTACGCAGACAACAGACGAAACATTTCCTTTACGTTCTTTAACATGTTTGTACTTACTCTCACACATAAGTGCGAAATGGGTGTGATAACATACTCAGCAAAGTTATTACAGCACACAGACACTGGCTCACCATTTATACCAGAACATTTTGAGTAGAACTTTACACATAATTATGAAATCATAACATAATATGAACACTGTGTGCAGTGAATAGAAACATTTAAGGAAACTATTATATTGCTTGCCAATTACACTGTATATAGTGTATTCCAAAATCTTCCCTTCCAAAAATAAAAAAGGCAATCTATTAAGTGTGGAAGAAAGAAAAGAAGAGACCAAAGTTCAAACTTATTTTATTCACATCCTTTTAAAATATCTCAAGTGTGTTGAAGGGATTTGTAGGGCCCTTAAAGGAGCCAACCTCTTTTCACTCTTGGCCTTCATAATAATAAATACAAGGGCAGGCATGTTCCACACGATTCTGCAGTACCCCCCCATGAAAAAGCAAGTGCGTGTGTGCGGTCCAAGGGCCTTGTTGAATACCTCTCAGTGGTTCCAAAACACATTCACTTCAAGTCCCCTAAAATGACCATTATTATTAGAAATAATAATTATATATGCAGTCAAATTTCAGTCATGAACATCCACAAAACAAGACAAGCATATAAATAAACATATACATTGCAATGTATTTCAGAGTAGTAGCAGTAGCAGACAGATGACACACTTGTCATATTAGAAGAACTACAGAATAGAATACAATCTGCTTTTGCACACAAAAATGAGTTATACTTCAGTTTCTGGAATAAGAGTAACTGTAACGCCTGGGCCATTAAGTAAGCTGGTAAAGAGGGGGAGGGATAAGGTCTCAGTTTTCCGGTTAATAACCATTCCCCTGAAAAGATAACCCTTTTATGGCAAGGTGCGGTGACATCACTACTCCACAGGTTTGACCTGTGTGGCTCCCTCTAGCTGCCGGACGGATTCATCCCACTGGGAGAACTGTTTGGACAGCAGGAACATCTGCAACAAGGTTAAGGTCCAATGGTCAAATTCCAGGCACACAAATTAGTTAAGACACATCTATATGCTGCATACTACAGGCACAAGTTTGTTGCTTTTGCATCATCGGATTTTATTCAGTTTGGGGTTTGCCCATCTGTTATCTGTCTTATGATCAGAATTTTAAAATCAAATTAGCCTTGTTTTAATGAATCTTATAGTTTTCTCAGAAATTTTTGTCCCTTGCACAAGGTCTGCTTGAGCTGATAAGGATGCTTGAGCAGTCAATGTGTAATATTTATTTTTGGTTTGACAACAGTAGGAATGAGTAAAAGCCATCCATCCATTTTTAAAACATCCAAAACAGTCACACATACGCACACACACCAGTGGCAAGAGAGGTTAATTTCAATAACTAGGTCATCACCAAGAACCTCATTGTGACACATATGGCAACTTTTCAGCCTGAACCCAAAAATAAGTATCATGGTCCTACATGTGTATGCCGTAAGACAATTTACAATCTGAGCTTTACAAAATTGGTCAGACAGCACTTTACAGAGCAAGAGCAAGGATACCATCTTGTTGTAATCTTCAAACTGCTTCTTCACCTCCTTGGACAGTGTCTCACTCTGGTTCTATTTGAGAGACACATAAACAAATAAACAAACAGGCACACATACGCACACACATCAGTTTTGTCATGATAGAAGAATCAGGGTTTGCCCCAGGTAAATAGTTAGTGGAGGGGGGAGTGCTTGAGAGGGTAAGCAGCAGTGGTGTAGTATTTACATGGTATAGCCTCCACGTTTCCCCTGTGAACATGGTATAAATAGGCCACGTGCTTCCTTCGCGTGACCAAGCGCCAACAGGCCTATTTTCCCCCCTTTCATGGACAGAGCTGCAGATTTAAGGGTTTAACCTTGTAGAGGATATGGGGATATCTCCCTTAGAAGAACATTTGTTTACAATTTTAACAGCGAAATGTAGCACTCGGGTGCACTTTGAGAGGAAAACTGAGGGGCTGAAATGACATGCAATTCAGGTCTAATGCTACTTATCAATCAATCTTCAAACAAAATAGTGTGGTATTTTTCTTCTGGTCCTGGTGTTGTGCACAAGCATGGAATGTCCACGATTTCTGAAATTCAGCTGCCATATCGGTGGAGTACTAGTACTGTGTCTTGCGAAGATACGGACACATAGCATGTGCAAGCTTCGATGTTCTGGGGCTGGACACCTATTCATAGGAAAACTGGTTCTAAAAATCTTATGCTGAACTTTTTTCAAATAAAGGTTTTTTCAGAAGCAGTTCACTGTGCAGCACTAATTCAGCCCAACTACAGGGCCCAGTGTTGCTGTGTTTAAGGTCAGTCTGGGTCGAGCACAGCCCCGGGTGGGGAGTACAGAGGAGCTCCACAGGGGGGTCTAGTCTCATGGTTAGATCATGAGCTGCATAGCAGTGCTGACATTAATTGTACGATTCAGCAAGACAATTCACTTTCACTGCCCCAGTAAAAAGTCAGCTCTACTAATTTGTCACAGAATAACTACATGCAAAATTGTATCCTTCTACTCGCTAGATAAACCTGTGCCGCAGATATCGTAAAATGCATTTCCAGCAACAGGGTAATGCATGTTGACGCTCATAAAGGCCATTAATAAAGTCTCTCTCTGCAGATTATGGGCCAGCAGAGAGGCAGGCGTAGAGAGTGAGGACACGGCAGGAGAGGTGCTTCATACCTGCTGTTTGATGTGGATCTGAGACAGGCGCTGGAGTTTGGTAGTGTGCTCAGGGACATCTGAGGAAAAGCACAGTTCAGACAACAGTCCCACAAAAAAATAAACCTGCACCCAACCAGCACATAAAGTTGCTACTTAACTAACTCATAGTTTCCCACAGAAATCATCATCACACACTGTCATACATGATGACCTTTCTTAGTGGTTGGCCAAAGCAATCTCTGCACAGGAATTTCAGCAGCGAATGGTACAAATTTGGTTGAAGTAAATGTCATAAATCTTTCTTTCACCTTCTTAGCGAGTAGAACAGCTTCCTGTCAAGTACCTACACTCAGCCCCTCTGGTTGTATTCAACACAAGTGTAAACCTGTGACTGGCACTATGTGACACCTGCCCATAGACTGTAAGCGCCCATCCTGTTGTAGTCTATAGTGAAGCAGGTTCCTGGAGCATGCGTAGTAGTATGGGGCTATATCCCTGCACTAGCTCAGAGCTTGCACTGTGTTCTGTCACGCTTTCATGTTGCCGGACAGAAGAATCCCCTTTTTGAGAGTCTAAAACACATACATCATAAATTCTAAAGGTTCCATGAAATTGGGCAGACTTCTAAAAACTTGAGAAAAGATAAGCACCTAGTACTATGTGTACTGACAAGTAGTAAATATATTGGGTGAAGTGTGGTGAGTTGGGAGTGGTCTGCCATTTTTTTAGCACTTCAACATTAAATTAATGCAGTGCTCAACAGAATGTACAATAAAAAATAAAAAAAACACATACAAACACAAATAACTGGATTCTGCTCAAAGAACTGGCACCGAGCATTTTCGCATTTCAACCAGATATTATGCCTGATGTTGGGAAATAATGTTGCTTAAGTCAAGTCGAGGCTGTGACATTCATGGGGTGGTACCACTGACCTCTGATGTAATTGCTGTCCAGGAGTGGCTGCAGCTTGCTGACCTGCTCCAGCAAAGAGGCCTGGGTCAACAGGAACTCCTCTTCTGAAGGGAAGAAGAAAGAAGGGGTCAATTCCATTGAGCACAGTGCTTAACCTCAGATGTTATACAGAAGTGTAAATTAACAGCATGAACATGTAGGCTGTGCATGGTGCCTGAAAACACAGCATCTGCTATGTGAATGGCTACATACTCTAAGATGTAAGAGAGCATGTGGCTATTACTTGTGTAACAGACTTTTTTGTAACTATGTAACTATAATCTATTGGTAAAAAGGCTCTAATTTTGTTTTTAAGTACAACAGGCAGTGTCAGCTTTATCCCGAATATCAACTAATGACTTTATTAACAGAGCATTTTCCTGGCTAACACACTATGCATATAATTTTAAGAGCATATAAATTGTAAAAAGTCACCAAAAAGTGCTCAAGGTTTTGTGCAACTACTCAGTGGGAGGATTTAATGGCACACAAACAGCTTAATCTGAGAAGCTTTTGAGCAACGTCTTCCCCAGTGGCACTTGCAGCCTACATAAGATGGCTCGCACATCTGTGATAATAACAACAATAATAAAAAACAATAATAAAGACATCATCATTATCCTTTATGACATGCTTTGCATTATATATATCAAAGGTGTTGTACTTTCTGCAAGATGCATAAAAAATAAGCAAAATGCAACCATCTCTAGATTGTTGAAAAAAAACTAAGTCAAAAGTTTGTCACCATTAAAAACAAGGCCGCTTGCTGAAGACAAGACTTACAGAAGATCGCCAAATTAAAAAGTAAACACACTAAAAGATACAGTACATCATCTGTACTGTGCAATGATTCTATTCTATTCTATGCTGATGGTACTATTACAGTAAAAATGAAAGCTGTTCCTTAAAGGTATAATAGGAAAGAGTTTTGTCTAATAAATTATTACAAGACCATTGTAAACCCCTTTCAATCATTGAATAAGGCTCACTGACATGTTGACTCACCCTCTGCCTGTGTTTATAGTCCTTAAATTCAAGTTTCAAAATATGCAGTTGCCAGGCCGGAACGCTGAGCCAAAACATTGTAGAGCTGTACAATAATTCAAGCTCATTGGTTTAAAATTGGTTCTAATTGCCACAGCCAATGGCATTTCAACATCAGCGCGTTCACAGAGAAGGGGGGGATAAACAGTGTTGTGGTTTGAGCGTGTTTGTTGCTGCAACTCCTCTCTTGACAGTTAGAAGTCCGAAATTACCTATTGTACCTTTAAGAGCTCATTGTCCAAACAAAATTGCTCTTTTTGTCACTGGCTAACTGGCGTTGGGCCAAAGTCATTAAATTTGTTTGTGCCAAATACCCCAAACATTTTGTCTAGGCATGAAACCAACTATTGAAATGAAATTAAACCCTCCCTTACCAGCCAGAACGAACTCCAGTTTCATGGCATCAGGGACAGCCATATTGTCAGTGAACTGTGGGTCCAGATATTTCATCAGGTCTTCAACTGTATACACAGAGTAAGAGGAGGGCAGAGATAATACTTGGAAAATGTACGCTTGCTAGTTATATTACAAAATATATATTTATTTACAAATTATTTCGAGATTTATTTAAAATAATTTACATTCCATAACTAAAAACCATTAAAAAAAGGTTTCGTCCGGAACTTGTGACGTCACGTACTCTTTTTGTGCAAAATTTTCACTCGCTCCCTCTTGTTCGCTGTACTTCCGAGAGCAGCGTGGATCCTCGCCATTGAATCAGCGCACTGACAAGGAATAATATGGAAGCTAATTACAGCGGTGACACTAGATTATAGTTATGGAAACACAAGTACAAACACAGCGAAACAAAACAAACGTCAGTTTCCTTGATAGGATGTGTCATATAACTATCTAAGGTGGCCTCGAGCAACTAACATCATACTAAATACAGTTGTGAACTACCCAGCGAGCCAGTGCAACAGTCGGCCACATCACAGTTCTTTAAGTTTACAGTTCTGTGGACCACACCCTTCGCCCTGTGGTATGGAAGATGAACTGTCGCTCTTCCCTCTCAGATCAAGCTATCAAACAAATTGGACATTTTGGACATCATTTATGTCTCCCGCTGAGTAACCAACAATCAACGGGGTTTAATAATAACACATACAGATATAACTGAAAATGCTTAAGAAACATGCATTATTTAGCTTGAAGACGTTAATGAGTAGGCGATGTACAGAAGCGTCCACTGTTGTTTCACCTGCTAATGCTGGGAATAGTGTTAGGCAAACAAAAGGTTCAGCGACTAATAATGAGATTTTATTAGCTACATTTTTTTTACCTTGACGTGCTTGGTGTTCCGACCTCCTTTTTCTCCATATACACGCTTTTCCAGTGTTTGAATACGGGTCTCTAAAGTATCAATGTAGTTGCCGTTTTCCATTTTCGCTATCTAGCTATGTTTGTTGCCGTCAAAAAAGGACAGGAAGTTCTCTCTGTTCACAAGCCCCGAAAATGAACTTACTTCCGGTAACAATTAGCGTGGAGAAATTCACAATAAAAGTAGTATTAAACGTTATAGCAATAAAGCAATAAAGTTATTTTCGTGTCATTGGCCAAGTGACGGAATATACAGTATATAATGTACATACAGCGATCTGTCACAACATTAAAACCTCCTGCTGTAAACCAGTTTCTTAATTATTAAAAATGATTTAAACTGCATAAACATGTCGATAACACTAACTATTTTATTATATGATATGTGTACTTATATCAGCAGATAATCATAAGTGAATTGCATTCAAAAGTGTAATTTGTTTTACATGAAAATGGAAATATTGCTCATTGGAAACATTGCCTTGTTTTTTCAATATCTTGGTATGTACTGGTGTCATGATGATGTCTATCTTAACAGATGCTCCAGGACCTGTAGAATTATATATATATATATATATATATATATATATATATATATATATATATATATATATATGGTATTTATATATTACATGGTACTGCATGTGGTGAAACTTATTCTGCTGTAACTGCTAACTGTAATATGCCCTCCTTGAAATTATTTTTTTTCTCTCACAAGACTAAGGCTTCACACAAGGGGGCAGCAAAGGCACACAAATGAGTTGATCTCTAATCCTTGAGCTATTGAGTGTGTGGTAATTCTGGGGGCCCTGCATGTGTTTCCTCATCGAAGTTCATCATCCTGATTTATTAATCCAAGTAGTACCATACATGAGGGGATACCTGCCACAATGACATTGCAAATGGATTCAGGGGACTTGAAGATAAACATTAGGCCAACACACAAATTTGCTATTCCATTAATGTCATCTCAAAGTAGATGACAATGATAATACTGTAAAATACTGTAAAATATCACAGGTATTTTAACATTTCCTGCATATTATATGTAAAGTGCTTGCTGTAGATGTACTGTAAAACACATCCATCTGGGCAATTAGAAAGTTGGGTTAGACAAATCAAACCTCTTACTTTTCAAAATGAATAAAACATCTTGATTGATCGATTTTTTTTCATTATAGAGACACATGACCAAATTAATGGGTAGGGTAGGCATCCACAAAGTGAAACCCAAAAAACAGGATTGGCTTGTAAGATCCAGTGCAAGATGTATTCTTTAATCCAGGCAGAAATACACCACACAGAGCAAGCAGATGAAAATCAAAGGTGCATATTCATACAAGGCTGTCAGCATTCAGTTGTCTCTACATTATCACAATTTTATTGTATTAAGTAGTGGAGGAGCTAGAAGCTGGTTACCTTGATGTTTGTTTACAGAATGGGACTAAACAAATGGGAGAGCCTGAGGCTGATCTGTTCACCTTCCACCATATGTCGTGATTATTACCTGATGCAGGAAGATAGCCCTTAGGATAAAGATCTGCCAGCTATGGAAGCCTCCATCTTCTTTCTTGCAAAATGGTGCCCTGAGGACCAAAAACAAACTCCTATACTGGGAAGCCAGGATATTGGTAATTTAGCTATACATTTTGTGGGCAATTTTGTACAGAAGAATATCAAAGACAGTATGCAGGAAATCTGCCATTTTAAGATCTGAGTTATGGGAGACAAGGGCAGTTAATGCACAATAATTATTTACAACACTGCAAAACCTGAAACATGGTCATCCTGTTTTTTGTTTTGTTTTATCACTGTAGTTGTGTTTGGGAGGATAGTAGCCACTGATACATATACGCCTGCCTGCTGAAGAGTGTTTCTGATCTGTCAGACAGGGGATTTTTCTTCATTATGGTGAGAGTTCTTCTTTAATCAACTATAGAGGTCTTTCTTGGCCTACCAAGCCATTTGCATTTACTGAACTCGGCAGTACTCTCTTCTTAATGACGTTCCAAACAGTTGATTTTGACAGTAACACGACAATAGTATCAGCGCTATTTCATTGTTTCTTTTTGTGTTCCGGGACACAAAGAGTTCTGCTTCGGTAACCTCGCTCACATGGGCACTTTTTGTTCCGGCACCTGGTTTACACATACACGCTGTTAATAGACACTCTGCATTAGCTGTACAGAGATGGAGATCTTCAGCGTTTCTATCCCCACCGAGCCTCCAGTAAAAGCCTCTTAAGCGCATTACTGATGGTGGAGATGCTTCCCATTTTTTTGGTGTAATAATCTCTGTGACAGCAGCGATATGGGCAGAATAATATTTGTGATAGTAATAGTACTGTCTGTAATTGTTTGCCACAGGGTAAAGTGTTTCTTTTTTTCAATTCGTCAAGTAAAATAAGAAACAAAGTATTTTTATGTGTTTCTGATTCATGGTATTTCTGAATTCAAGTACCATGTTTTTATTTCTTTTTCCTGAGTTCCCCATCCAGATGAAGAGTTCAGCAGAATTACTGAAGGGAATCAATATCACATTTGGACCTATTGCTGAGCAGACAGGTAATGCAGACATGAAACTGAGGATAAGTGCCAGATATTACACAGGTGCCATTACAACTCAAACAAATTTTTACTGAACAAATTAGTTTGCCATTTAGCTTGAAGGGAGCCTTGGGGGGACCTACCTTACTGTGTACAGTGATTCCCTCATTCATTTTTAAGAGGCAATTTCATGATTCTTTTCTGATGAACTTAAGATGTATGAATTGAAATATAAAATGTACATGCTGGTGCTCTGAAATTGGGTACAGTGCCATCTAAGAGCTCTTGCCAAGCAGAAAGGCAACAGGGTGCCATTTTGTTGCTGGAGTGACAGAAAGTACTGAAGATGGTGCTGTTATGCAATGTTTATAGCAATTTGAGTGATGTGTTGCGTAACCTGACAGAAATGCAGGAACACATATACAGCAAGTAGATACTATGTATGAGTGTATAAACTTTTTTTGATCTTTATCATTCTTCTGGTAACTTCAGCATTTCTGATCTAAAGTGAACCCTCAGAAACACAGAAAAACAATTATCTCAGTTGGCCTTCGCATAGTGTGCTTGCTGTGCCAAGAATATTCTGTGGATGACCTTTGATTCTTTGCTCCACCTGTAAGGCAGACATCAACATCAGGAGCGGACAGTGGCGCTGGTCAGTGTATCAGAGTACACAGTGCATGCATATTCCATGCTTCTTGGCTTCTATTTAAACCTGAAACTGGGATGTGTCTGTTAGGGTGTCCATTAACCACAGTCTCCTATGAAATGTACATAGGCCTGTGGAGGCTGGAGACTATCTGGGAAGTGACACAGTCCTCACTCCCTCTTCGTGTTTTTGCCTTTTAATTGTAAGAATTTATTTCTGTCATCTTGGATATCACACTCACACAGAGTTGCAGAAAGGAAAGTTTCAGAACTTTGTGTTTCTGAAGTGTGTGATCCAAATTTAGCCAAGCAAAAAAATATATAGAAGAAATCTAATCTAATACTGTATATCACTTTTACATTTTTAAAGCTGTCAGTGAGATGTCTTGATTATTGGAATAGGACATACTTCTAAAAATAGTATAGTTTTTCTCCTTAAAGATTACGCTGTGATTGACCCCTGCTGTGTTCACTGTGAGTCAGAGACATGCTGTCTGAGGTGTCCCTCCATGATAACAACCAATTCAATAGCAAGCATGTCACAATGACTCATCTCTGTCAATGTGGGCCTGATACATAGACAACTGAAAATTAGTCCCTGGGTACTGAGTATTCCATATTGCATGCCAGTGCTTCAGAGCCAAAGATAACCAGCTGCAATTTACTTTTTTCTGTGAATGTATTGCTTTTTTCAGCAGACTGCCATTATTAACAGGCTACACAGTAAAATGTTTAGTGATAAATTAGCTCTAGCAGTGTACATATATTGACTTATAAACTCTGTTAGAGTCGAATTTACGCTGGACAAACCCCTGTGTGTTTGTTTCAATTTTAATGGTAACTTACTTAGATTTATGGAGACATATGAACAATAATTGTATCATAGTATGTATGCATGAAGCTGAGGCTATGTTTCAAGGTGCCTATAAAATTCAACAAGAAGAGATACTTCTATGTGTGTTGAAGGCTCTGAATACAACAGGGGTGCTCTAGGACCTGTCTGCTTCACCCATACAGGTAACACACAGGTTTTATTTTGACACTTTAGGGCAAGGCACGGTGGGTGTGATCAGAAAGCTCTATGGTGCCTGTGCTTCCTGGTGTGGGAGGGGTGTGGAATGAGTGTGAAATCTGTATTTATGGCAAAGCCAGCTATTTGTGTTTGTGTGTGTGTCTATCTGTGTCTGTGTGCATCTGTCTCTTTATCTCCCGCTCTCTTTATTGATGGTTCAATAGAGAGTATCACATGGTTCACTGCCACTAACAGGAAAGGAGGCCTTCATGTGTTGTTTTCTTTGGTTGTTGGTTTTTTTTTTCTTCTGTGCAACTGGAGTCATAATAATGTTCTTCTATCTCAATCATGGAAAATACACGGTGGAAACCAGTCACAAAAACCCACTCCCATCAGCACAACAAAAGTAATTGGCAACATCCTTCTGGATCTTGTCTCTACATGTAAGAAATGACAGCTACTCATTCTGCCAACTGCAGTCTTTATTAATGAATGGAAGGATCCAAATGGCACTCATATTCCAGGTGTTGAACATTTTATTTCTCTCAAAAGACTTACAGTGTAAAGTAATCAAACACCTTGACTCCAACAGGCAAATACTTTACTTTTGTGAAAAGGTTATTTCTAGAATTGAACTGCAGATCAAAGGATCTACCTGTTCATTCCCTGTGAAGCCCTTTGGAGGTGTACAAACAAGCAAATAAACTCCACTCATCACCTCCCAAAATAATTACTGTTTTTTTGGCAGCACTGTAGCCAAAGCTCCAATCACAAGTTGTGTTTCCGAAGAACTCCAGTGCTAATGAAAAGTGTTTTTCAATTAAGATTTTGGGAGGCTGTCAATGAGGAATGCTTGCATGTTTTTGATAGTTGTTTGCAGTCAGCTGTGAGATGTCATACTATATAAATGTGACAATATGTGCAAACGTAATAAAGAAGACTGAGTAATCAGTAAAAGCGTAATCACCTGCGTAAAATGCACATGCAACAGGGCTTGCTATTTTCAAGGTTTGTGTGGCTGCTGATCTCTCCTCTGACTTTAGGAAGCCCATGCATCTCAAAAGCAAGGCTATATTCAAAATTTCCCATGAGCTTCAGAGTAATGAGCAGTAACCATAATGCCACTTTTGGATGATGGGCAGCTGCAGTTGTAGTCTCTACAAATGAACAGCTCCTGCTGATTGGTTTATTATTAATTTACAGGGCCTCCAACCCCAAGCTTTAGTCGTTCCCTATTAGCTGTGGTACAGGAAGTGCTGTAGTCCTCCTATGCAGTAAAACTTTGTAAACTTGATTTGTGCTGATTATTTTTTTGCATATTGTTGTCTGGGAACCTGAGCTACTTGTCAAGTGTAACTGTAGCACATCATACATCTAGCCATGTTTAAAACTCATGATCATTTTAAATTATTCATTTGTAATTCATTCAAAACCTCATCCTATCAATGTGTCCATTGGATTATGTAAAGGTTATGTGCTTGACAAACTGCGTTGTATCATTTTAATTGTATATTGGGCTTGGTACTTTCCTGTATTCTCGTCAATATCAATTAATTAGCATGCGCTTTGTTATACTGTAAGATGAATGCTTGATACAAACTCTGAGAGAACAATCACAGTGTCTATCTGGCATTACTAAAACAGTATCACTGCAAACAACAATAGCCACAGCAACAATAGCAAGTGCTCCTAAAAAAGTGACACTGCAGTTTCTCACAGGCATCGGAGTTTATCATTCATACAAGAAGTCACCCTCTCTGGCTCGATTCCATTGAGTCAGGTGATGTACCTGGTATTCTCTGGGAATGTAGTGAAAAAAAGAGATGTGACCATCCATCCATCCACCCACCCATTATCTAAACTGTTTATTCCAGGTCAGGGTCACGGTGGTGCTGGAGCATATCCCAGCATGCATTGGTGAGAAGCAGGAATACATCCTAGATAGGCCGGCAATACATTGCAGGGCAGAGACATGGTCGTGATAAGTATATCTATATACGTATATAGAGTGCAATTCACATAACTGACAGAAACAGCACTGCCCCAGTCTGCTGTGTCTGTGGAACTGAGGGGACTCAGAGACTCACTGCCTGCCGGGCAGTCAATCATCCCCCCCACCCCCACTCATAAATCGATAAAACCTCAGGCACCTCTTCACTACCTTTGTCTTTCTTTCACTGTATGTCTCTGTGTCTCTTCTCTTTTTCCTCTTTTCAATCCCTTTCTCTTCTGTTCTTTATCATTTACTCATCAGTCGGCCCCCATTTTCACCTCCTATACAGTAACTTTTCTGGGTCTTTCCATCTCCATCTCTTTTTAGCTGTCTCCTCTTTCCCTCTTGTCTTTTCTCTCCTTTCTCCTTTCTCTTCTTTCTGTCCTCTTTCTTTGTCTCTCAGGTCCTGACATACAGGATGTTAGATAAGTAATCACTGTATGTGCGTCAAAATCAGAAAATAAGCTCCAGATGGAAATTAGAAAGTTAAAGAATATAGCTGAAGATTTTGTGCCAATTGTAAAAAATTGGTAAAGAAAGTTTCAGGGCAAATGTTGATGAAATTATAGCAACACATACAGCCAACCTTTTCTGCAAATGGGAGTTATCGTTGCCAACGTGGGATGAAGCCCAGTTCTTAAGGTCACACATTATACCCAGGACTTCTTTGCTAACTACAGTAACTCCCTACGAAAGCATTGCTGAGGAGGAAGCTCTGATCAGCTAGTCCAGTAGCCTGGCCCCTGCAGGAGGGAGTTATACAAGCAATGATGGGAAAGGAGGAGGGGAATTAAAATAGACAGACAATTGCTTATTTTTCACCTCCTTGTTCTTTGCCTGACTCAAAAATTGATCGAGATGTGCCATCATTAAGGAAATTAATTAAGTTATGTTCCTTTAAGATCTAGAAGCTGAAAGTTAGGAGACTCTTGAACTTTTCTTTAGCAGGAAAGTATATCCTTTGCAGAAGTATTTTTTTCAGAATGCGTGATAGGTATAAATAATAATCCCCTCTTCACCCCTGTTTCTCGTCTCTTTTTCCTGCCTCTTCCATTGGGTGGAGCTAAGAGCAAGAAAAGGAGCAAAAAAAGGAATAAGGAGGAGACAAATAAGCAATTGGAAAGAACCACATGATTGGCCCTTGGGGGAAAAATAAAATAAAACGCAAACCACACAGAAGCAAGAGGCTGACAGAAAGTGCAAACACAGACCAAGTGACAACTAGCAGAGAACCAGGAACTGAAATACCACCAAAAAACAGGCGCACTGAATTAATGAAACACAAGGCGCAAACAGTGATTAAACTAATAATACAATAATTAGAAAAACAATAGAAACAATAGAACAAAAATGAGAAACAATAGAACTGGTGGCCTCTGGTGGACAGAAACAGAAACTGAGGCAGAATGTGTCACAAATTACAGTGCAGTGTCTGATTAATGATATTAATAACATAACATGCTGTTTATCAGAGCAGTTTGCATTAAAACCCATAATTTGAGGTGTCATCGTCATTAACTCTCATTAGTGGTCTTCTTTGAAATCTTACTGGACCTGCAAATTCAACTTATTTCTGTTTCTCCCTGAATATAATTTATGTCACCGCCATCAGTTTCTATTTTAATAAATGAGAAAGTGGCAATTAGAGTCACACTGATGCTGAATCTGTCTCCCACAGCACAGTGAATCAGCCTCAGCCCTCAGCTCCCACGTCCAAACCTCAGCATTTGCCATGGCGACAAGAGGGCATGATGGGAAGGTGCAATGACGGAGGAAGAATCGTGCTCAACATGAGCGCAGAGTTGTTCATGTGGAACATACGGTAAATGTCAGAGCTGACCCAAAACAAACAAAAAAGAGAAACCAAAAGCATTCAAACAAGTGGTTTCCTTTTGTCTGGAATAAAGAAGCTGAAGTCCTTTGATAAAGATGCTGTGTAGGCATGAAAAGTCGAGTCATTCTATTTCTTCTGTCAAGCTGCGACAACTTCAAAGTAAGTACAGACAGCTGGCCTGTGGTTTTATTTGGGCAAGCTGCAATACACTGCACATCACGCAACATATTGTCATCTGTACAGACATAGTTCAAGCTTTTCATCACAAAATATGTAACTGTGAATATTTAACCCTCTGAGACTGACTGTCACAGACAGGCAATAAAGCACTTGCAAACATTAATCCATTTTCGATCTAAAGCTAAGATTCTCGCCAAGCCGATGGTCACACTATTACATTTTACATTCCATTGAAAATGTTGTAGATTTCCAAAGACACTCTATTCACGATTCTAAACCAATCAGAATTGGAGATACCCTATCAAGATTATGGGCAGTCCGGCCAGATACGAAGCTCTTTGGTCCAGCTACAAAGAGTCTCCCCATTTGGCTCTAGAACTAAAGGGTTAGGAACACTTTATGACTATGTATTGCGTGTATACCACTATTACGTATATATTCGTATAGTTAAGCTAGTTGTATATAGTTTGTTTGATAGATGTATGCATGATTTTGTTGTCCAATATGGGTCTGCTTATGATTACCAGCAATCTGAAAAACACAAAAAAATCAAGCAAACAACCCCTGTTTCCAGGCTTATTGACAAAGGATTGAAACAGTTCACGACATGTTCTTCTGTGACTGCTGAACCAGAAGTAGTTGCATGTAAATAAATAGAGCTATTTGGTTCTGTCATTTCACAAAAAGGTTTGATATGTCACTACTTGTTTTCACCCTGTACTTCTAGCACTGTGTATTTCCAGGTAATGAACTGCATGAAAACACCCTTATTACCACAGGGCAGCACCTACTAGTGGAGAGTTGCAGGACTGCATTAACAAGGTCATGTTCATACATGCTGCCAAAAATATCCCTCGCTCTTGGAGCTGTTGTGCATTATGAATATAATCAATGCTTTTCTTTCTCCTGCATGAACACTGAATAGAATATATAGATTTCTCAATTATTGAGGAGGAAAGTAAATTAGTGCATTAATCTCACCGAATTATCGATGAAGAATGACGTGTCTGCGTAGCAAACCCTCGCAGCAGTGCTTGTAATGCACTGTCCCTCTATTCCCTTTAACTTGGAAGGGATTCTCCTGGCTTTACAAATGTTGGTGGCCTTCGTTTCCCATTATTCCACAAGGCCTTGGAAATTAGGACACCGTAAAACCATATCTGATGACATGCTTTTCAGCAGTCTGTAGCCTTTTACCACCTGTCTTTATGGGCTGGTAACGCTCTGACGCTCTTAGTTTCCGGGGCTGTGCGAAAACTATCACTGTCGAAAAATGCACCCTCCAATGTTTGGAAGCACACATAGATGCTGGGTATGCCGCCTCTTGCCTATGACCACCAGAAGGACCTCTGATCCACTGTTACTAACCTATATAGGCTTAAACAACTTTTATAGAGACTTCTGCTGAAATTTTACAGTCCAGAGCTCAGAACCAAGGCACTTATTGGCAATTCCTCTAATTGACTTTGTAGAGTTAGGTATATAAAAAAAGCCAAGGGAATTTACACGGTTTCATTGATGAAGGCAGTGTGCCAAATGCTTTGAATCTATTAGCCCCATGTTGATTAAAAAAAGGACTGTCTGTCTTTCTGTCTGTCTGCTTGTGTGTCATTGGCTAGCAGTCCTGCCAAGGAGAGAGGGAAAAGGTACTGATTTATCAAAAGAATGTTATCATTGGAACACCATAAAAACTGAAGGCTATCAATGAAATTATTATTGTTCAAGGGCATTTTTATGGCCACCATTATGATGTCCATCCACATACTGTAATTAGCACAAGTGGCATTATCATCCATTGACATATTGCCAACATTATCATCCATTGACAAACTGCCATTATTATCATTGATCGACATGCTGTCGTCGCCAAGAGTTATCATTACAATTTTTTGGTTTAATCTCCGCTCGCAACTCTTCTCATTTGAAGCGTTTGTGCACAGTCGATCTAAATCAGCAGTCTATCTAAATCATCTTATCACTCTATGCCATAGATGTTCTCATGTTGCCTGGATACATGCTTCCACCACCCCGCACAGTTTCATCCTGGTGTAAAATTCAGCTACGATCAGCTTGAAATACCAGCTACCAACTGTTACCAGCTACCAGCGAGTTCAGGCAACCAAAACATAGCTTGAGCTAGTCAAACCATGTTGAGTATGGAGGTGGTTGAACTGGTCAACCAGCTCTCAGCTGTTTCAAAACCTAGCTTGAGCTGTTTTGTTTCAGCAGGGCAGACAGGAGGATCTTGATGTACGTGAATGCCATTGGCTGTGTAGGGGCGGAGGATGATACATGCAAACATTCAAGGGGTCCGCCATGGACACGTTTTCCTGCCGCTCTCTGTGTGGGAGTTCTGCTGTGATGAGAGGTGTGAATCGTCTTTTTATAAATCGGACAGAAATGACATCTCCTGCGTGCTGAAAATAAAGTGAAAAAACCACAAAAACAAGTCGGTGTGACGCATCACTGCACTGATGCAGACATTTTTACAGACTGCAGCAACTTTCAGATTATGTACTTGATTCGTGTGTGTGAGAGGAAGAGCAGGTTTGTATGTGTGTGTGTGTGTGTGCAGGGAGGGTCTCTTCCATGGTCTTCTGCAATGTCCCTGCTACATAACTACAAATGTATTGAGAATGTTTTTTTCTGTTCCCCCTGGCACATTTTTAGCATAACTAAAGATCAGAGCCCCTGTTGCCTCCCCATGGCTCCCCCATATTTCAAACTGTGAATAGAAAAGATTCAGCAGGGTCACTGTTGTCACTGTTGCCCCCATGTGAACAGTGCTATGTCATCTGTGTTCAGAATAAGACCCTCTCTTCTGTTCTTCCTTTTCAGGAGGATAAGGAGAAAAGGTTCCCCTCCAGATCAACATGTTGCTGAACTAGTCAAATCTACTCAAGGATGGAGTAATATTGAAAAATATCTTTACAATTCATAAAGATTTAAGCAAAAACCAACACTTTTCTTGTACTGAAGTCCGCAGGCATGGTGATGGACAGCTACAATCTCTGGGTTTCAGTTTTCATTGTAAAATGAGCAGCCCATTTATACGCAAGAAACCAGCTGATGTTTGTTACCTTTGGAAAAAACTGCTTTGGTTGTTTCATTAAGCTAAAAAACCCTGAATCTGTCTGGACCCAGTTGTTCTCCCCGACCAGGGGTGGAGGCCCCTGGTATAATCAATAGGAGAAGCCAAAAGCATTGGACAAAGAAAATACAGGTTCCTTCTGCCACCACTGGGTGGCAGCACAGGTCTGTTGTTTCAGGATACAGGGGGCAATTAAATAAATAAACCATCAAATAAATGTTTAAAAGTCGCCAGAGAGCTGTAGAGTTTGTTGAGGCAAATGACAGTGGCACTGACGGAACTAATGCAGTTTTGCTTTGAAAGTTATTTGACTCACAATGTATAGTTTTTTTCTTCCCGAGTTGAGTAAGAAGATTCATTTCATTTCAAACACATTACATGCCGGGTTGGATTTGGTCCGTCATTCACCCTCTGAAGCTGGGGGGCTTAGATTTCTATATTTACACAAGATTAAAGATCTGCTGCGGCTTAATAACTCTGTGCATATATTACCTCTCAAAAAAAGGGCCTCCTGCGAAGGCCTGACACCCTCAATGAGGTGCTGGGTGGACAGGAGGAGGAGGGGAGTGAGGGGAGACCCCTGCCTCCAGCACTGCAGCAGAAATAATGTCCTTTTTTGCCTCCTCATTTGTCCTTCCTGCCTATTACCAGCCCCATGGCTTCTTCTTCCAGTTATGGACAGAGCTCTTCTCTGAGTTATGGACAGAGCGCTTCTCTCAGTTATGGACAGAGTGCTTCTCTGAGTTATGGACAGAGCTCTTCTCTCAGTTATCGACAGAGCTCTTCACTGAGTTATCGACAGAGCTCTTCACTGAGTTATCAACAGAGCACTTCACTGAGTTATCAACAGAGCACTTCACTGAGTTATCAACAGAGCTCTTCTCTCAGTTATCGACAGAGCTCTTCACTGATTTATCGACAGAGCTCTTCACTGAGTTATCAACAGAGCACTTCTCTCAGTTAATGACAGAGCTCTTCTCTCAGTTATGGACAGAGCTCATTCACCTGGGCTGTAGTCCTTTTGATTCCGGCTGGGTTCTCATCTCCAGTAGTCTTTAAAAAGTACAGCCGTTTTCTTAAATACTTCATTTATTTTATTTTTTCTTCCCCCACTCTGGGACTATGTATTTCTCTGACCTCTTGATAGAATATGTAGGGAACAGAGAGAGAGAGAGGGGGGAGACAGAGAGAGAGAGAGTGAGAGAGAGAAGTGAGTGAAGGAGGGAGAGAGAGAAAGAGAGAGGAGTGAGAGAGTGAGGGTGGGAGGGAGAAAGGGAAAGGGAGGAAGTATAAAACAAAGCTAATTGCTTGATGCTCCGTCTGTGAATTGGTAACTGCATGTCTCCTAATTATAAAAAAAATGCAGAATAAGTATCCTTACACAGCCAATGTATGCATTTAGCAATATAATTTCTTTAATAAGTGTTTTGAAATTTGGAGGGAGTCCCACATCGCTATTATAGTTGACTGGGTCATTTCCACAC
Source organism: Conger conger (assembly GCF_963514075.1). Lineage (NCBI taxonomy): Eukaryota > Metazoa > Chordata > Actinopteri > Anguilliformes > Congridae > Conger > Conger conger. The sequence continues at coordinate 61,801,836 of NC_083760.1, read as the reverse complement.
TGAAGAGTCATTTCTATGCGAGATGTTAAATATGCTTTGATCTGCAGCTATGTGCCCGGCAGAACCTTGTTAGAGGAAGAGAAAGCCTAATTGCTAACTTGTTACTTTGTGATCACATCTGTGTGTGTGTGTGTGTGTGTGTGTGTATGTGTGTGTGTGTCTGTATCCCTGCATGTGTGTTCCACTGAATTCACACAGTGCAGCCAACAAAACAATAATCTGTCAGAAAATTTAAATGATCAAGACGATAGATCTTCAAAGTATGTCATGGCCTGTATAATTTCCTTATTATCTTGTTATTACAACCATTATACACACTGTAATTTTGTTACAACACACGAAATTACATGAATTGTCAGCACTAGGGCTGGGATGTGGATTAGACTTAATGAGGTAAAGTGTAATTGTGCAACCATCAATCTCTATTCATTAGTACCTGTACAGCAATGTTTACATACAAAGTGGAGGTGCACGTTGTGTTACACATGTAGAGTGTAATTACATGGCCTCCAATGCCAGCTCTGCTTAGAGTCAAAGGAAGAAAATAAATACGCTGGAGGCATATCAATAATGTAGCAATTCTTTATTGGAAATGCATACTCATAGTGTGATATTGAAGTACTCATTGTGATTGATGCTGGCACTTGTATATTTGTTGCAGTAATGATTCTGTCACTTGAAATGAAAATACACTTATTGGAGCAGACTCTCATTTCTGGAGGGTTCACTTCGCTTCAAGAAAACCATCACTACTAATGCGGCCACTACTAGTAGTAGTGGTGCATGCATATTCTACTTGTAGTTTACTGCAATAGTTTTCTTGATAACCCCACTAATAATAATAATAATAATAATAAAAATAAAAAAATAATAATTGCAGTAGTAGTAATGTCAGGGGCCAAGCACCAAGGGGGGAGTACTTTGTCATGGCCTGGAAATAAAAAGAAGAAGAAGAATTGTTTGTACGAAAATATATAATACTCATATAAATGTAAATATCACACAATTTTGCTTCCAATTCTCACCTTTCCATATGTTTCTTTGAGTGTGAAAGTGTTGAATATCAGTCGTATAGTGGTAAAAACATTAAGGGAGTGGAAGTAAAACACATTCTTCTGCTTTACAGTGGTAGTGTGTGACATTGAGTATGTCGAAGCAGTCACACGTGTCAGTGATGCAGCATAACTTCAAGGAGAAAAAATGTAAATTATGACTCTGAACTTGAACTAAATCAAATTTGAAATACTGCTGTCATGGCAAAGCTCAAAGCGTGGTAGATCTCCTGGGATTTTCATGCACGACAGTCTCTAGAGTTTGCAGAGAATGGTGCGAACAACAAAAAACACCCAGTGAGCAGCAGTTCTGGGCACAAAAACATGTTCAGAGGAGAAGGGACAGACTGGTCAAAGCTGACAGGAAGGTGACAGTAATGCAAATAACCACGCATTACAACAGTGGTATACAGAAGAGCATCCCTGCTCAGCAGAGGTGCTGAAATAAGTTAACCTAACAAAATGCTCACTGAGTGCATTTTTGTGGAGCAGGAAATTGTTTCTCATTGTATACTAATTCTTTTTCCACAATCATTCATGCCTTCCCTCCATTTCTGACCAATGTGGCTGACTCCAAATGCACCTAAATATATCAGAAAGAGCAGAAAATGGCAGAGTTTCAGTAAACTACTGTACAAAAGATTGAACAGGCATCATATAACAAGCTGTGCGGAGGCAGAAAAGAAAAGAAAGCTGAAGGTCAGCCGCTCTGTATGAGAAGTCAGGGTCTGCCTGTCCTCACCGACTTCCTCAATCACAAATCTGTGGTTGAAAAGGATGCCTTTAATAACAATAATAATTACAGATTCAGTTTTTTTGTGTGAGTACTATTTTGAGCTTGCTCTGTCGCACATGAGTTTGACGCATCTTTTGCAACATATGTTCTCTACGCCCAAACTGGACTTCATACAGCGAGGGGATGTTTGTGTGTCTGCAATGATTATTATTATAATAACTGTTTTAGTGGCATATATGTGCGTGTTCTTGCACATGAGTGTGTGCGTGTGTGTGCGCATGGGCGTATGTGTGTGTGTATGGCCCTTTGTGTGTGTGTGTGTGTTCATGTCAAATCTAAAATGCATTATTAGCACTCCATGAATTTCCAGAAAGTGCCAGACTCATAATCAGGATCATGGATATCATTACATGTGACCTTCCAGTAAAAGACAAAGCCTTTCATTCACCAGCCTTCCTTGGATCAAACCCAGCAGAAAAAGTTACATATGCATGTTATCCACCTATTTTACAATTGGCATACAGGAAAGTATGTCACAGTAAGTTGTTTATACGAGTTAGTAAGTCATTTTTATGAGTTATTTATCTTAATATATCTTTCTTAGTATATAAGATACCACTTTGTTCTTACGAGTTATCTCGTTTGCATGAGATAGTAAGTCATTTTTGCGAATGTTTATTCAGTCGGAGATTAGATTTGTTGCATGTTCCAGGGCTTTGTTCCAAAACAGTCTTAGCAAATTATCATGATCAATTAAATCAAAATTGAGGAGAATCCTGAATTATTGGTTCCATATAGGAGGATCAGAGAATGCCTGTGTCATGTTTACGTGTTACTATGGTAACTTATGTTCTGTCTTCTGGGCAGGTGAACTTGAACTAAAGCCCCGACCTATTCCGCAGTGTTTAGTGAAATTAATTAGACAGACCTGTCACTTAGCAGGTGACCTGTCACTTATCATGCACTGTAAAAAAATATCCCATAAGAAAATGGTACAAAGACTGGCAGCAATGTTGCCAATGAAAAACTGTTATCCATGTTTGGACTTTAAAATGAAAATTACTGCTATTTGTGCTCATGCGCCAAGCAGCAGTTCAGAATATCCGGCCTTCTTGGAGTCACCAGGCAGCATCCTGGAAAGGGTGCTGCCTGGGGACTGCATAGTTCAGCTGGGTGACTTCAAAGGTCACGTGGACAATGACAGAGAAACCTGGAAGTGGGTGATCGGGAGATCTTGATCTTAACCCGAGTGGTGTCTTGTTCTTCTGTGCTGGTCATGGATTGTCCATAACAAACACCATGTTTGAGCATAGGGAGGCTCATAAGTGTACTTAGTACCAGAGCACCTTAGGCCAAAGATCGATGATCGACTTTGTGATTGTATCATCAGATCTGTGGCCATATGTCTTGGACACTAGGGTGAAGAGAGGAGCAGAGCTGTCAACTGATCACCACCTGGTAGTGAGTTGGATCAAGTAGCCGGGGAGGCTGCTGGAAAGACCTGGTAAACCGAAATGTGTATTGGGGGTGAACTGGGAAAGTCTGGAGGAGGTCCGCGTCCGCGAGGTCTTCAACCCCCACCTCCGGAGGAATTTTCGTGCATCCCGGGGGAGGCTGGGGTCATGGAATCTGACATGTTCAAAGCCTCCATTGCAGAGGCGGCGGGCAGGAGCTGTGGCCAGAAGGTCATCGGTGCCTGTCGTGGCGGCAACCCTAGAACCCGCTGGTGGACTCCAGTGGTGAGGGAGGCTGTCAAACTGAAGAAGGAGGCTTTTCGGGCTTGGCTAGCCCGGGGGTCACCTGAAGGTACCAGGGGGCCAGAAGGGCTGCGGCTTCAGCAGTCGCTGAAGCAAAAACCTGGGTATGGAAGGAGTTTGGAGAGGCTATGGAGAAGGACTTTCGGTTTGCCTTGAGAAAGTTCTGGCAAAACATCCGACAACTCAGAAAGGGAAAGCAGGGCTTGTCTCAGGCTGTGTTCAGCAGGGGAGGAGAACTGCTGACCTGGACTGGGGATGTTGTTGAGCAGTGGAAAGAGTACTTTGAGGAGCTCCTGAATCCGACCAACATATCCTCTGTAGAAGAGGCAGAGCCCAAAAACTCAGAGGAATCCGCACCAATATCCCGAGCGGAAGTCGCTGAGGTAGTCAAAAAGCTCCTGCACATCAGCTTGTTACTGGTACTAGAGTCGCTGGGTGTGGATGAGATTTGCCCTGAGATGCTGAAGGCTCTGGACATTGTTGGGCTGTCTTGGCTGACACGCCTCTTCAGTGTTGCGTGGAAGTGGGGGACAGTACCTACGGAGTGTCAGACCAGGGTGGTGGTCCCCATTTTCAAGAAGGGGGACCGGAGGATGTGCTTCAATTATCGGGGTATCACACTTCTCAAGCACATTTCCAGTGGGTGTGGGACTCTGCCAAGGTTGCCCCTTGTCACTGGTCCTGTTTGTGATATTCATGGACAGGATCTCAAGGCGCAGCCGAGGTGAGGAGAGTGTCCGGTTTGGTGACCTCAGAATTTTGTCTCTGCTTTTTGCGGACGACGTGGTTTTCCTGGCTTCATCGGACCATGAGCTTCAGCACACACTGGGGTGGTTTGCAGCCGAGTGTGAAGTGGCAGATGACAGTCAGCACCTCCAAGTCCGAGGCCATGGTTCTCTGCCGGAAAACTATGGATTGCTCCCTCCGGGTTGGAATGAGCCACTGCCCCCAAGCAAAGGAGTTCAAGTATCTCGGGATCTTGTTCATGAGTGAGGGTAAAATGGAGCGTGAGTTCAACAGGCGGATCAGTGCAGTGTCAGCAGTAGTGCGGGCGTTGTGCTGGACTGTCGTGTCGGAAGATGAAGCTCTCGATTTAGCCGTGGATCTATGTCCCAAACCTCACCTATGGTCACAAGCTCCGGGTAGTGACTGAGATTGCGGATACAAGCGGCCGAAATGAGCTTCCTCCGTAGGGTGGCTGTGCTCAACCTTAGAGATAGGGTAAGGAGCTCGGAACTCCGGAGGGAGCTCGGAGTAGAGCCGCTGCTCCTTCGCATCAAAAGGAGCCAACTGAAGTGTATCGGGCATCTGATTAGGATGGCTCCCAGGTGCCTCCCTTTGGAGGTTTTCCGGGCATGTCCAACTGGGCAGAGACCCCAAGGTAGACCCAGAACCCGCTGGAGAGATTATATATCTCTCCTGGCCTGGGAATGCCTCAGGATCCCCTAGGAGGAGGTGGAATGCCACCGTGACCCGACTCCAGATAAGTGGAAGAAACTTACTAAAGTATCTCCAGTTTCAATTCTGTTCTGTAACTCCACCTCCCTACTCTATAACTGATTATTTGCTTAGGTTCAGCGAAGTGTTCGCACCTGTCTCTCGCTATCACTACATCTCCTAACTGCATTTGTCTACCCCCTAGTCCGGAGCCGATTGTATCACATGTGTGTCTTTGTGAATCCAATCTGCGTTTTCGTTTCCTCCTCGTTATTGTATTATTACCCTTTCATGTGTCTCACCTGATGTTTATTTGTTAGACCGCCCTCACTCCCATGCCCTGCCTAGTTTGTCTCATTTTCTGTGTATTTATACCTGTCCTTTTCAGTTGCACCTTGCTAGTTTGTCATATCCTGTTTTTCGAGTCCCAAGCCCAGATATTCCTTTACCATTGTTCTAGCCTCCTTGTTCCCGAGCCCTTGCCCTTTGGTTTTTGTTTTCATTTGTTTATTGTTTATGACCCCTGCCTGCTTTTTGGACTCTTCTCTTTGGATCACACTTTTGTACTTTCACCTGTTTGGACTGACCACCTGGTTTTTGAACGTGGCCTGTTTGTGATCACGCTCTTTCTGCCCCTTCATCTGCCTTAATTAAATCTTGCCATTTTTTCATCATCCTAGTGTCTGCTATTGGTTCCTCTGTCCCCCCCGGCATGACAGTTTGTTGGGTGGACAAAAAAAGAGCTGAAAGGCAGTGTAATATGTGTGTGCTAAGAGTGGCATGCTCCTGTGTACCTCTCCCTCTGCTTCACTGCTGCTAATCATGTACACCTATTATGTCCTGTGTGTTAATGGACTGGTCAGGATGCTATCCTTCACAAAGTGAATCCTGAGACCCTTCATAGTCTGCTTGTGTGGCTTAGCATATTCCGTATTTCCTGAGGGCTGTGTGAGCATATACTGGACCAACAATCCCTTATAGAACAGTTATCTGTGGCTTATACTGTCTGTACCAGTACATGTGTAGTGTGTGGTATATAGTAGCAGTACATGTGTAGTGTGTGCTGTATAGTACCAGTGTAGGTGTTGTGTGTGGTGTATAGTACCAGTACATGTGTAGTGTGTGGTGTATAGTACCAGTGCAGGTGTAGTGTGTAGTGTATTGTACCAGTGCAGGTGTAGTGTGTAGTATATAGTACCAGTGCAGGTGTGGCGTGTGGTGTATAGTACCAGTACATGTGTAATGTGTGGTGTATAGTACCAGTGCAGGCGTAGTGTGTGGTGTATAGTACCATAAAACAGTACTAATGATGTAGACTATTTCAGGTGTTTTGCCTTTATGTACAGGTAATGTTATGAAAAGGACGTTTTGGTTGTGGAGTCCTGTCGGTATGTTTTCATGCATAGCGGAGGTTGTCCCACTACTGTGATGGGGGGTTTTCCTGTGGGTGGGCTGCAGTGTGCGTTACGCTTCCCATATAACCAGCCTTGCGGTGTTGTCAAATTGCAAATGGCTGCCTCCCACATGGCCCTCTGGGTCAATATTAATTACTCCCTCTCCCTTCAAGCAAGCGCGCATTGGCAGCTACGTCGCCCGCCTCCCCAAAGGAAATGTTGCTGTCGAAAAAAGCGAAGCGGAAAGGAAAATTAAAACTGCTGCTCTGATTAGGAGAAACACGAGAGCCAGAGTCCCATGTTCACTCCGCTGAGCGAAGTCTCAACACGCAAGCCAGCCTCAGTGTCTCAGGATCTGTAGTTAAACTGCAACTCTGCTTGAAGTTGTAGCATTCGTAGGAGAATACATTTGGTGTACGGGGGATGGGCGGGGGGGTAATGTTCTGACATTTTCCAGCACCACCAGGTTAGGTTAAGTTGCACAGTGAGTAGCAATGACTCACCTGTTAGTCTTCCATCTGAAATGATGAGGCATCTATAGAAAACCAAACTATTTCTGTGCATTTTTCTAAAACAACCCCCCTTTAGCTTTTGCGTTACACTGGCATAAAGATTATGCTTTAAAAATAGACTTATAGAGACATTGTTGAGAAGTTGTAAAAAATTATTTCTCTCTACAGGGTGGAGAATAGAAATTCAGGAATAAAGTGTTAATTTACTGTGAGAGAACGTTTATAGGTGACAGCATCTGAAACACATTATAATTTCTGCACCTTCCTGGTCCATGTGAAACGCATTCTATATACGCTCAAAATTATAAATGGCTCAATCAACAACGGTGTGTAATCTAAGATGGCTAACAGTTTTACCCACCCTTAATTGCTGCACATATGAATATGGCTGTCCAGCTTGGTTATCCAGCTGGCAGAAATTATATGGCACCTTCTATGGTCCACCTGATCCTCTATTTATAAATATGCACTGCAGCCATCAGTTGGTTTGGAGGCGGCCCTGCTACAGGTGCAGTTTGTACCACATATCACATCTAACACAGCATTTACCAACACACGCTAGATGATCTCCACTCCAAGCTGTTGTTTATAAATGGTAGCCTGTTGAAGTAGGAAGAAAAAGAAAGCTAACGCGCCACATGTGAGCCAAGTGGACTTGTGTACATGGTGGCGTGGGGGATAGAGGGTAGGGGGTAGAGGGAGGGGAGGCTGGGCTGCTGAGGGACGCAGGGGTTCACAAAGAACCTTGTTCTGAACCACCTGTTTCCACTGGAAGGAATGTGTCAGCCTTCTCTCTCAAACAGGAGCACAGAAGGGAGGGGGGAGCCCTCTCTCAAAAGGGTGTGACTCCCATCAGTAAGCAGTTCCACCACAAGTCTGTCTAATTTAACGCCCCCCCCCACCCCCACCCTCTGTTTTGCTGTTTCGCTCATGTGTGAAATGAGAAGCAATGCAAGTGAGGGCCTTATCTCGAAAAAACACACAGCTGAGCCAGCGAGGGGAGGAGGAGAGAGAGAGAGAACGAGAGAAAGAGGGGAGAAAGAGGGAAAGCGAGGGCTGTGTGAGAAAGAGAGAGTACCCACTGCAGCGACAGCGTGTCAGAAATAAAAAGGGAGAGAGGAGGTGTGGAGCCGTCAGGCTGCCAGACCTTGCATTTTGGGGTTCGGGGGATCAACTGCGGTGTGCAGCAGGCTGTTGTGAGCACTGCGTGGAAATGACAGCGCCGGGAAGCCTGGAGAGATATAGACATGACTGCCTTTTGGTATTCAGGACATTTTAATAAGCTAATCCAATGCTAAGCCCTCTACCAGAGTTGTTAGCTCTGTGCCTCTGTTTGTGCTAATGATTTGTGCCAGAGTAACCTTACATATAACAATTGATAGACAATGCATGCTTATTGTTAGACTAGTAGTATGGCTAAAAAACACTATCACAGAAATTTCTGAAGGAAACTCAAACACATTGACAGTGAACCCAAAATCTGTGAGGTGTGGCAGATTAGCAGCGGGTTTTAACCGAGAAAGGTCAATTTTCCATTTATGGCATATACCCTATGTTACCAAAATAATATTGCAAAAGGCTCTTTTCAGTAACAATGGTTACAAGATTCCAAAAAAGTGCTAGGGTAGTGATGTTTATTCTGATGTTTATTCTGACTTTTCAGTCCTGATAGTTAAACAACTGTGGAGGGGAAAAGTTAGAAGTCACAGTTGATCCCAGAGTTAAATCAGACTTAATGCCTCTGATTCAGTTTAAGATGTTGTCGAGGACCCGGCCCTAGGCCCCCCTGATGAGAGATTGACGGGGGATGGGTTAGAAAGGAATGCATTGTTAACCCCTCGCACACGCCATCGAGGTGGTAGTAAGAACGCCCGTAAGAAGAAAAATATGTGGTTCAGAGAATGAGCAGCCATACTTGTCAGTAGAGGAGTCTGAAGTCGGGGGACTTAGATTTAGGGTTTTAAGGAGCAAGGTTAAAGTTCTGACTGAGAATACCCCAACCCTACAGGGGAGGGGCACAATGCCTGGCTAAAGAAAAACAAAAATAAGGAAAACGGAAGGGACGTCAATACCGAAAGAAAATTAAGAGGCTTCAAGGGCCTTCCTGAGGATAACACAAATAACTTATCGAATAGATTTAAAGGACTGACTATAGAGGAGTTAAATGATGAATTACACTCAGCTATTAGCTGGATGTCCTTTGTAGATCCCTTAAGGCGCCACAAAAAGGGGCACCTGAAGAGGGTGTTGAGATGGTGGCAGGCTTTAACGTCTGGCTTGCATGAGATCAAAGTTTGGAGGAAGTCAAGGGGAGATTATGAAACTGACAGACACCAGTGATGAATAGGTTCATTAAAAACAACATAAGGGCTAGTGTTTTTCCACTCATATATTAAGTTGGGGGAAATTCCCAAACCAGAGGGGCCCATGAAATAAAATATTGGGGACAGTTCTTTGGAGGTATGAGAAAATGACAATTGGAAAAACAGAAATAATTAATATGGTCATTGAAAAACAGGTTATATAAAAGATAAATGTCTTCCCGCTTGACATAATGGGGGCATTTCTTATCAAAAAAGGTACACTTTTGTATGCAAAAAAGATATATAAGGGATAAGTTTTTAGACCTTAGAGCAGGATCCCAGAATTTGGCTTCAGAAGATATCTACGAGCTGTTGAAGAGAGAGCAACGCAAGACAGTCAAGCTGGAGTGGCGCGCTCCCTCTGCGCGCCACTCCAGGATATGGATATGGAGAGAGGAGTGACGTACGCGGTGCGGACTCAGGTGAAGAAAGAGCCACGCAGAACAATTATAACAAAGCTGGAGTGGTAATTATAATTTATATTACTTGTAGAAGGAGGAAAAGTAATACATAGAAGTAATACATTATAAGTTTCCTTTTATTTTTATGTCTTTTATTTTTTAGAAAGATACTATATACGATATAAATAAGTAGTAGACTTTAGGGGTGTTCGTACCCATTGTATTAATGGAAGTTCAGTAGCTTTTATCTCCGTGAAGGGGGAGCCATAAGATAAGGTAAAGGCCAAAGAGGAGGATGGATATAGGAAGGGTGTACCTTGATTTTTAAACATCGTGGTGGAAAGGTAATTTAGAAAGAGCTAAGAGGGGTATATGCAACTTGCATGTGATTAGCAAGCTGCAAAAGATGATATGTACACTGTAATCTGTACAACTCTATTCTTTTGATTGATTATAATAAAATATATCTTACTATAATCATATGTGACAAAGAGTCTTTAGAGGAAATACATTGAATACAGGACATCGATTACCAGATTTGCATCACACCCTTCACTTCGAGACTGGGCTGGAAGTTCAGTAGAACTTACCAGGGCTCCAGGACGTTCGGAGTACTTGAGTTCGTCCCTGAGACACCTCATGGTGAGGTACTGCTTGTGGGAACGTGAGGTCTGAGCTCGGCAAGGGGTCCGTGGCTCACGACAATGTGGCATTGGATATCTCCACTCTTTGCATAGATAGCAGCGAAGAGCTCCTCACCGATCATAGGGCATTGTGATTACAACAAATATATCAAAGCTAGTGGTTACTGGTGGAAACCTTCAGGTTCTATTTACCTCTGAAGGCTTCCAGAATTTTCCTCTCTGATTTTTATGCAAAAAGGGATCCCAGTGTCCTTTTTATGCCTATTTTCATATCCAAAGACAAAGGAGCTGAATTCCATCTTCGATTTACATGTTGAAGAGTAATGCATAGCAGTATCATCAAACCAGTTAACATTATGCAAGTAAGTTTTTCCAGTCACAGACAACACAAAATTGTTCTTGAATGTTTTGTTCAATAACTATGCTGTCATTCAATGTAACTTTAATTGTAAAGGTGAAATCCAAAGCTGCAAATAATGACACTGTTACTGTATGCTAGACCCATCAGAGGCTTCACTGTGAAGCCAGTTGGATGCAAGTTATCTGAGTAATGAATCCTTTGTAATAAACAGGAATGCATGTCTGGCTGTGCGTAGTCAGGATTCAGTGGAAGAACAGCAATTTACATCTTCAGCAAGCCAATTAACTACTCTACGCTATAGTCCCTAACTTCCAAGGGAAATTAAGGAGTTCATGATAAACATCAGGATTACCTATCCACAGATCTACTTACAATGTGAAGATTATGGACATTCTCAAAGGCCAACATTTTAGAATCTGGCAATTTACCCCCTTCTCACAGAAAAACTGTGCAAATACCCTGATAAAATGTAATTCCACTGATGAACTACAGATTCATTATTTCATTTGAATCTATTTCCCCCACATCAAAGTAAATTGAGTAATGGCCTTTCATCTTTTGTTGCTAGAGGAATGCCACAAGGCAAGAGACGTCATGCTGACTTCTTATTGCAACCGGTAATCACAATTGTGGATTACAACCTGCCATTGAATGGCAGTAAATGTTTTTTAAACAATTTGGTATCCAAACATTATCCCATTTAAACATTTTCTTCCTCTTATATAGCCTTCAATAAAAGACACTTGCTGTCTTGAATTTGCTGAAACTACTGAGAATAAGATAATAATTTTTTTTACCAACAGTGGGACAGCAAGATAGAGAGGAAACCAGGGACAGGAAATCAAAAAAAGAAAGTGTGAAAAAAAATATAATGAATAGCATTGTTCTGTCCAGTTCACAGCTAGACGAGATGCCCCACATCGCTTAGATCAGGTGTGCATCCCTGTTACCCACAATTATTTTGGGGAGCTAACAGTCCAGCAGCCATTTTCCTCCACACCCATCAGTTTTTCTCTTTTCCTTTGCTGTGCTGAGTCAATCGGGGTATCTTTTGGCATATCTGCTGCATTAGCGCCGGGCATGGTGAGCCCCCCACAGTGATGGGGATAGGATGGCCCATCTCAGCGGCACTAATCCCCTATTACCTGCCTTGTGTAGTGGGGATGGTATGCTGGCCATTGTTTAGCGGCATTAAACACCCCATTACCTCAGCTTGGAGGGGTGTTATCAAACGCACAGGGCTCCCTTCTGAGCAGGCCACAGAACTCTGCCAGCCCTTTGCTGAAATGTAGAAAACCAATTCATGCGTGCACTCCAGGATCTTAAGCTGCACTGCAGCTGCCTTTTTTCCCTATCCGATCACGGAGTGTATTATTTATAAGGTGCTCTGATGCTTGCTGATCAACAAGCCCGCAGATTCATTCCCTCAAAGGAAGATTTTTGGCAAGAAGTCGACAATGATATAATCAATATCGTTTTCAGAAATCAAAGAAAGAGGTGGTGAAGCAAACACTTTGCCCTTGTGATTTCACTGAACAGAGATTCACATTTTTCAACATTCATGGCTCTCGGCGCCTTTTTGTTGGAACTTTCCTTGATTTTAAACCTGTATCTATAAATCAGAGATCATAATAGATTGTGACCCTTGCCTTCTTACTTATGAAAATATAAAAAAAAATAATAATGCAATTTTTTTCCTCTGACATTTCCCAAATAGCGTTTCCTGAAGTGCTCTCCATTCAGAACAGAAAAGTGCAACCCGATGTTAGAGACCATAGCTCACAACAAGTGCTTCTTTCTGTGTGTTAAAGGCTAGGCTATTAAAGGCTATTTCGTCGCCACATCAATGCATCACTATACCCCCAACAGATTAAAAGCAGTGCAGAGTGGCCGTTGGAAGCCATTAGAGTAATTTTAATTTGTTTATGGAGCCTGACTATAAAATGGAGCCCAAAATAGAGCCTACGGGGGCCAGATTGTTACATTCCAAAGATATCCAAGTGAAATTCAAGCCCAAATGATGGCAATAAATCACAAGTACAGAGGTACATGAATGTAAAATGCAATGATACTATCAAGATGCAAATTCAATTGAACAGAAAGAGGAAATAACAGTTTAGTTACAAATGCGATAAAAATTAATTGGCTTGAAGAATTTCCCAATTACAATGTGATAATGTATAAATACTCTGGAAATGTAAAAAAAATGCATTATAATTAAAAAGGGATTTTATTGTTACGTTGGACATTTGAGAGGAAGAAATCTGTTTACCTTTTTCTTTTGGGGGTGTTTTGAGGTTTGTAAGTCTAGCACAAATTACATCGGCCTAGGTAATGATAAAAGAAAATACTGAAAGCATTGAACATACCTTGAAATAAGCCTTGTTTAGAGTACTTGCATATTGAGATTGAAAAACCACATTAAACTCTTCTCAAAAATAAACAAAAAGATAGGAGGTTTTAGGATTCTGTTCTTATTTAGTATCTCAATGTAATTGTTGTCTTCCTTGAAAGAATTACTTGCTTTCATTCTTGTTGTATAATTATGTCAGTGGGTGTTTCTCTGACATTAATGTTTGTTTGAAGTACAAATAAATGAATATACAAATAAATAAATAAATTAACATAACTGAATTGAATTGGCTTGAAAATTAAACTGTGTTAAAAAATGAATAATTGGATTTGCTAAATATGGACAGTGGCTGCATGCAATATTATTGACTCAATACATTGAGTCAGTTGATATACTTCATAAAACTGTGTTTGATTTCATTATGGACAGTGGTTGCACACAGTACTATTAAGTATATGGGACTTCAAGTGACTGAACTTCTTTTTTTGAGTGTATGCAGTGCTGTTCATACTGGATTGCACTGTGTACTGCAACTTGAATTGAAAATAACTCACTTGAGCTAAACTGAAGAGAACTGAAGCAAAATTAATTATTTGGGGAGCGGTTAGGGTTAAAGGTGCTACCCTAAACAGATGTTAAACAGATGCGTAAATCCTGGGAGATTTGCTGGGTAAGTACTTGACATCTTACACTCATTCTGTGAGACAAAAAGTCAGGGTTAGTTTCCCATAAAACTCTGGCTCAACAGCCCAGCTGCTGATCCACAAATGAGATTTCCCATAAGAAATAGGTCATTAGTTCAGGTCTGTAAACATGGCTCTGTACTGCTGCAAACACAGCACAGCAGGCAGGCCCTAAGGCAACCCCACCAGGACATGGTTCAAAAAAATAAGCCTATTTGATGAAATCCACATCTTTAACTTTTACATGTGTAATCTCCTTTTCTTTGCAGCAGGGTAAGTGCACAGCGGGGTCTTTTGAAGAAGAATATGAACAAATGATTTGTCTGGTCAGGCCTAACAAATGCATGGGTCTGTTCTGTTTGAGATAAGAAGAACCGTTAGCGGTTTCAGTTTCATTAAAATCAGAGTCGGATATGAAAAGTACACAGGGAACTTCAATGTGCTCTCTTTTACCAAAATATGAAATGGGAAACATGTTGAATTAATTGCTTGGACTTTGATGACCTTGTCAAAAGCCAAAGAAGGCACTGCAGGTGGCTTGTGGCAAAAAGTGTTCCTGCAAACCGTGGACATCTCAGGAAAATTATCATCAGTTCATGGACCTCAGACAACATATGGAAAACATCTGTCTGTCCATGGAAAACCAAACCAGCTGTTTCATAATATAGCTTGAGCTGGTCATACCATGTCAAGCTGGGAGCTAGTGTGAACTGGTCAACTAGCTAAACCACATTGACACGTTTTTCATAGCAGACAGATGTTTTCCGTATGCAGAGGTACGTGACAGTTGTTCTCCTGAGACAGTCTGAGGTCCACTGTACCTGGAAGCTGTGGGAATCCTTTGTCTCTCAGAGAAGTGTAGCTGGTTGGAAATTTTGCTGATCTTGTAATTGCGTTAGTTTGATGGCTTTTGGGAACACTACCCGATGTCTGGATAAAACTGTTGTTGTGCCCAAGCCCAAGGACCTTTCTAGAAAGAACTGTAGCGGTGGAGCTCACCTAGAACCAGATTTGCTTGATTAGTCCAGGTAGTGTTCCAGGTGGTCTTCAAATATCTTTTTTGGTCACATTTACCCATGTCAGCTTAGCTCACATTACTGCTGTGGCCTCCTTGCAAAGCAGCTGTTCTAAAAACTGCACCCATCTGCGTCAGCCCCTCAAACCGGGTTTATAAATGCTGACGGCTGAAGGGAGAATGGAGAAAGCAGAATTTCTTGGTTGTCTTGTTTAACTATTTTTAACACAAATACTTTCTGCCATTTTTACATTTTGAATGGAATGTGCCCCCCTCAAAGGGAACTTCAGGTAAAGTAATAGTGTTAATAAACAATTTACATGAATTACAAATAAATATATTTATAGATAGAAATTATTTTAAGAAAATTCTAGAACTTCCATAAATTACAGAGAACCTTTTTTAAAAGGATAATGAATACTAAATCACCTACTTACACAGTTGTTGAGACATTTTCTGCAATTGATATGCAAAGATAGACTATGTAAAGCTGCAAAATGAATTGAGGTGTTCACCAGTATGCCTGCTGATGTTGCATACGTTCATTTTGCCGTGTGGCATGCTACAGCCTTACCAACGGCTAACGTAAGTCTGTTTGGAACAGTGTTCTATCCCCACTAAGCTAAAGCCAGCCTGCTGCCTCTTCTTTTCACGCCACGGTCCACCAGCTGTTTATATTTTAAATATATATTTAAAATATAAACAGCTGGTGGACCGTGCTGCCATCAGTTCAGATCCACATGGCAGCCAGGACTTCACAAGGGTCAGGTTTTTTTTAACTTATTTTTTTATATATAGTTTTTATAAAAAAAAAAAAAAAAAAAAAAAAAAAAAATATATATATATATATATATATATATATATATATATATATATATATATATATATATATTATTTTTTTTTAAATAAAAACTATATATAAAAAAAAAATTAAAAAAACCTGACCCTTGCACTGCATGTGAAGTCCTGGCTGCCATGTGGATCTGAACTGATGGCAGCATCACAGTGGAAGTTAGTACTGCGGCTCTGGCTATGCATGGGTGATGCAATAGAAATGTAATCACAAGTGCAGTGCATTTTCATTTCTGTTCCATTACAACATTTATAGATGGTCAGCAAGCTTTGGCTCCTGCTCTTGCTAGCTAACTCCAGCTCAACATTGGAAAAGGGGATATTTATTATCTCAAACCCTGCTTGAAGCATGTGCTGGTGGACCTAGACTTCAAGGTCAACACTTGTCTGTTGTCTACTGAGCCACTTAAGGGCCCACATTTGAGGTTGCTGAAATAGGTTGATTTTCAGTAAAATGAAATAATTTTAATTGTCTAGCGCTTTTCAAAGGAGACTGTCACAAAGATACTTCACAGAGTAACAGAAGGGGATAACAGTTCAAATACCAGGTCTGAACCCTCAGCACATGAGGTAAAAAAAACAACTCCCCAATGTGGAGAAAAGCCCTCAAGTGGTGGCAAGAAAAATCTCCCAGATGGGAAGAAATCTAAGGAACCCGACTATAGAGGGGGGCCCATTCTTCGCAAGCCAGCGAGGTTGATGGGGATCTCCTATCGCTTGAGTTGATACTGCTGTCTGGGTAAGGGTTGAATGAGCTGCAGGTTTACAGGGTTTTAAGCTCAGTCAGGGCTGAGTTTGAGCCGACACTGCAGCCACCCACAGCGGGAAACAAATAAAACCTTCCGCCGCTTCCACACTCTGCCACATTCTGCTTTATTAATCTGGCAGAAATATGAAACAGAAAAACAACATCAATAGAAAAAAACAAACAAGCAATAAATACATAAATGAGCAAGTAGAAACATAGCCCCTACTCCCTTCTCCCTACGCAGTCATAAGTATAGCTCACCTATAATTAAAGCGATAAAACAATAATTCACAGTACTTTCTTTGAGCTGCTGTGTATATCCGCACGATACTAGAATATTGAATTTGAGACCTCATCTAATTTCACTTGATCTCAACAGAGATGTGCCAATGTGGCTTTCCTACCCATCATCCTTCTGGGCACCAGTGGCAGCTGACATCATGAAAGACTTGTGGGTGCTATGGAGAAGAAAGGGATGTGAAACAAGGCCCTGACAGTATGGGGATGAGTAAAGGCACTGGCTCTCAATACCACTGTGTAGGATGTAAAAATCCAAATCTGTGAGGTTTAATAAGGTGCCGCTGAGTGTAATGGGAGACTGAAGCAGTTTTTGCTGCTGTGTGTGTACACCTCTATGTATTAGAGTGTGTGGGATAGGATGCATGCTAGCCCACACACTCTTGTTTCTTTGGTGTGTGTGAGAGAGAGAGAGTGAGATAAGAAATACTATATTGAACCCCGTGGGCTAATTTGTCCTCTGCATTTGAAAAACCTAACATGCATGTCTTTGAGTGTAGAAGGAACACCCACAAGAACATGGTGAGAACATGCAGACTCCACACAGAGAGGATCAGGCGGCCAGGGGTTTGAACCCAGCACCTCCTTTATGTGAGATAACAGTGCTAAGCACCATGCCACCATACCTCACCGAAAGGAAGGGAGAAAGAGAGAGAGAAATAGAGAGAGAGATGTTAAATCTCTGTAAGCCTAAAAACGGTTCAGGGCTGCATTGAGGTATGGATAAAACAGGATGATAGGTGAATAAAACAGTAGTCAGTCAAGAAGGAGAGTGTGGTTGAGTTACAATACCATATACCCATGGTAGCTAACCAAACACCAGTATACAGCTATTTATTTTGACATGGCTCAGGCAGTAAGAGCAGTCGTCTGGCAGTCGGAGGGTTGCCGGTTCGATCCCCCGCCCGAGCTGTGCCGAAGTGTCCCTGAGCAAGACACCTAACCCCCAAATGCTCCTGACGAGCTGGTCGGGGCCTTGCATGGCAGCCAATCGCCATCGGTGTGTGAGTGTGTGTATGAATGGGTGAATGGAGAAGCATCAATTGTACAGCGCTTTGGATAAAGGCGCTATATAAATTCATGCCATTTACCATTTGCCATTGACCATTTAATGCATTATTGGCTAGAAATGATCTCAGTCATGCGACAACACCTAATACAGCTGGAATTCGCCGGCACTTTTGTATGAATCAATTCAGAATTGCTAACAGAAGATTTATCTGACATTGAATATTAGGTTTGCTACATAAAATAGAATGTGACCTAGCTGTGTAGTGAAAGTAAAGCATCCAGTTGTGCAAAATGTGTAACTAAAACAAGACTTTTTGAAGGTGAGCTTGGAGTCCAGAGACAGGATCATGCCTTACATTACATTACATTACATTACATTATTGACATTTGGCAGACGCTCTTATCCAGAGCAAACAAAGTGCATACCCATAACCAGGGATAAGTGCGCTGAAAGACCCTAGAGGGAAGTACAATTTCGACCCGTACAACAAAGCTAAGGACCAGGGCCTTTTTATTTATTTATTTCTTTTTAACAACAAATAAACAAACAACAAAAGTGACCAAACTTAACTATCCAAATACTGCTTACCTAGCCAAATAAAAATTTCCGAAACACAATGTAAATCACAAAGACAACAATTAAGGTTCACAGGGAGGTAGGAAGGGATAGGGAGAGGTGCTGCTTGAAGAGGTGCGTCTTCAGTTTGAGCTTGAAGGTGGGGAGAGATTCTACAGTTCTGACCTCAACGGGGAGTTCGTTCCACCACCGTGGAGCCAGAACAGACAGTAGTCGTGAGTGTGAGGTGGAGGTTCGGAGAGGGGGAGGTGCCAAGAGGCTGAACGAAGAGGTCTGGCAGGGGTGTAGGGTCTGATAATTTTTTGTAGGTAAGCTGGGGAAGACCCCTTAACTGCTTGGAAGGCTAGCACCAATGTTTTGAATTTGATGCAAGCCATGACAGGCAGCCAGTGGAGGGAGGTAAGCAGAGGGGTGATGTGTGATTATTTGGGAAGGTTGAAGACCAGACGAGCTGCTGCATTCTGGATAAGTTGGAGGGGTCTGATGGCGGATGCTGGAAGGCCAGCCAAGAGGGAATTGCAGTAGTCCAGGCAGGACAGAACCATCGCTTGGACCAGGAGCTGGATCGAGTAGGGGGTGAGAAAGGGGCGGATTCTCCATATGTTGTATAGGAAGAACCTCCATGACCGGGTCACCGCCACAATGTTCTTGGAAAGGGACAGTCTGCTGTCCATCACCACGCCGAGGTTCCTTACCATAAAGGTGATGATGGTGAAACGTATTTTCAAAACATGGACAAAAGCACACAGACACAATATGGAGATGAGAAGAGAAGGCATACCAGAAAGAGCTGATGTAAGATGATAAAGGTGCTTCACACATTTATAGACTACTGTACATTTTGATATATTATTGCTTGTTGAGGTAAAGGAATTGTCTGTAGATTTCCCCGGCCGGATTGGCACTATTACAGGGACAAGGTGAATAAATAACAGCTGAATAAAAAAGAGAAAATAGAAGGAGGATGGCAGCAAGTAGAAGAAGAATCTTCAATCTCACAGGGCTCTGATTTAAAAGGCAAGGCACATAGTTGACATGACGCTGACTCTTCTTAACTGAGCGAATATAATTATGACTTTATAGACAGCCCACTTTATGATCAGGGAGCCCTTAGACTGGTCTGAAAGCTACAGAACATCCCCTCTACCTTATTTCTCCATTCACTTCACTTTGAGTCATCGGGAGCAGGTGCCACATTACTCCGTAGGCCTTTCTGATGCCATTATACATTTGAAAATAACATACTAAATACCTTGTGATTGTCTCACTGTAATAAGAGGCTAAAAGCATGCGTCACTGAAGCCTGTTCAAAGACAAGCAAAAGTCTGCATTGTTGAAAATTAGATTTTTCTCTCTGTCCTACCATAACTTTTCAGCCTTTCTTGTGTTGATACATTTGTGCAAGTAACTTCTTTAGTCTCATAATACAAGGGATGCATCAAGACAGTATAGAACAACTGTGGAATGCAGTATTTGGCAATTTGTTATTGAACAAGATTACTAAATAACTCTACCATCTCTGTAGGATACAATCACAGATTCTGCTCCTTGAAGCAATATTCTTCTGATGGCAGGATCTGGTTGATACGAAGGGTGAATGGAGCCCAGGAGTTTGAACAGGGAAAGATTAGCTTTATGCTTCCCCTCACTCTAGGTGTGGGGGCTTGTGTTATCCAGTGTTTGATTGATTAGGGTCTCTCGGGAACTAAAACAATGGTTGAAGTCAAAGAGTGGGCATGTCTGACAGAATTTCATGAGCTTCTGTGCATGACGTGGTAAAAGGGGCAAATTAGAGTTTCCTTTTAGGAAAAAACTGTTTCCTGAATATGCACTATAGATGGTACTCCATTAAAACTCATTAATAAGGAGGAGAAAAGAAGCAATTAGTGTTTCAAAATATGAATTACAGAGTGATCAATGATTTTGGTTCAAACATTAACATTTAACTGAAGCGCCAGCAAACAATGGTATAACAATTTAGGAAATTATCTGATTAATAACATTTTATTACAAAGAAATTCTATTGCACCCAGCTGGATGATAGATGAAAAAAACAAGCTGTGTGGCTGCTTCACTGGCTGCTCTAGTCCCAATCACAGGCTAGACATCTCCCAGTATTGTATAATTTACAACCAGAACTGCAAATTTGGATTATAGTTTATGTTGGTTGGCTCTTCCATTGAAAATAGCCAAATTTGAACCTCAATATCTAATTTGTTTCAAAACTAATCTCAATGCCATTTCGCAGGTCTACTACAATGGCAACTACTGATTTTGGTAAAGATACTTTGCACCATTTCTGTGTTATGGATACCCATAACACATTTGCATTAAAAACTAAGACTTTTTCGCGCAAAAATAACTTAATTTAAATCCAGCGGATCCCGACACAAGACCACTCATTCTGTGGTCGGTCTAATTTCATGACATTTTATTTTATTACATTGGATTTATAAGATGAATTGCCCCTAGACCTAACATGGGGAGACACAAAGCTAACATAAGGCTAATCTAAAGATCTAAATGAATATGAGACCGTTAGTTCAGCAACATTATCACGTGCAGGTAGTTGCTAGATGACATTACATTCAGTAGCATGTGAACAGAAGGCTAGTCTGTCCAAAGTGGCAAGTACTGAATTTGTGAAAATGTGTTGGATACAGTAAAGCGAGGACGGCCAAAAAAAGACCAGCTTGGTCAACATACATAAATATAAAACCCACAGCTAAATTTCCGAGCTATGTTAGTTTATTCAGCTTGTCATAAGCAGCCACAAAGTGCGTTCACTAGGCTAGCCAGCTAGCTCTAACGTTAGCTAGCCTACACAGAGAAATGGCAATGTCAGTGTTAATGCCAGCTAGTTAACTAGCTAGCTACCCAATAGATCGGCTTTAAAAGTAGCATACAATCTACGTCACAAGCTAGCTGGGTGATATGGGGTATTTTATAAAGAAATAAAGCATTTAAATGCGTTTCAGAGAGCAGAATTATCGTTGAAATGGAAAACAATGATGCTAACTATCATTTTAAATCATGTGTCTTTATTCACGCTAGCTATGAAAACAAAGCATACCTTACCTTACCTTATACTTTACCATGAACTACTCTAAGATTATGAATTCTTTGAGAGATTTGAATCTTAAACAATCTGCCCAGTGGTGATCACATTTTGTCAGAGATCTGTGCTGATACACTTCGGTGACATTAGCAATTAATTTCCTGTCTTTTGAGGCTTTCAGCAAATGCAAATATTTCACTTATAACATAGTTTTTTTTGTGATTAGTTTACTGTATGTGTTCACCATACTGTTTACCTGCTAATTGAGTGATAGAGTGAAGGGAATATGTGTGAATATGTGAACAGGAGATTTGTTTTCTGGAGATGCCAATTACCCAGTTTTATCTCATAATGCATCCTTTTAACCCACTGGCAGCATACATCAGCATTCACACAATCTTACCTGAGGACTCTGCATTCAGTAACATTAGTTTGACTCACACCACTCCGGGTTATATAACTGTTCTGCATGTACCACATACAAAACAACATTTCCCTGGATCAACTGAACCGTAGGGAGCAATGATAACATGAATGCACGGGTGAATGTTTTATACCCAAAAGAACCACTGCGTTGTGTTGCTTGTAATGTTTAAAGATAACATTGTCTGGCAGAGATTTTTTTCTCTTCTCCAAGCACTCCAAGCTTCAGCAAATATGAACTGTAAAAGAAATGCCATCGCTAAAGTGAATACAAATACCAGCAAACCCCTGCTATAGTGAATATACAGTGAGGACCCCATAGATGTGCAAAGATGTCTCAATGCATTGTATATGAAAATCACTTAACCAGGCTGAGGATGAGAGAACATGGGTAGGACTTACCTTCTTGGATGGAACAAGGGGCTGGAAAGTGGCTTTACCTGTGGCTTTACCTGTGCTAAAAAAACATTGGCAAAAACAGGAGGGATGTACATAAGAAGTAATCGAGTTCCAGTGACAGGTGGGTAAGTGTCTCACAGGTGTAGTAAACCTTTATGAAACAACAAAAAACGAACGGAGAATGTGCCAATGCTGTATTTTCAAATCTCTCAGGCGAGGAAATAACATGGCAGAATGCGAACATGAAGACTGCCTTGTGTGGAATTCTCTGACTCAATTTACTTTGGGTATGAATTTTACTATGCAGCAGCATCCTCTATTAAAGCGTATGAATAATGGCACCACTGTGGGGGAGTGGGACGAGCATTATGCAGAGAGCTCTTTCATCTTCCTCCCCCTCCTCTCTTCTTTGTACTTACACTGCTTTTCTGTCAATGTGTGTGTTTGTGTAGGACTGTGTGCATTTCATAATTCCAGTGTTACTTGCTAGGGCTGAATATTTTAAATATGCAATTATTTGTTATTGAAATTTAAGTAGCTACAAAAACCCAGATGATTATATCCTCTTTGTGTGCATGTGTGTATGTGTGTGTGTGTGCGTGTGCGTGTGCTTGTATTTGGAAGTACTGTATGTCCTGCTGTATAAAAATGGAATATACAGTCATTATATATTAGTTACAGTCAGTTTATATTGTTGACTAACCACAAACAACAAAGTGCAAAGAGGAACACAGCCAGAGGTTTGGTGTCAGGAAATAGCATGTCATTGTGCTCTGCCTGTTGGCTTTTCTGCTCATATTTTGTCCTGGGCATGTGTGCAGTGTGTCACAGTGCTTCCCTCAGCACAGTAAGCTTGTATCTTTATCAAGAGTTGAGGAAAGGAGGGGCAGGAATCGTGTGTATGGTGGACCAGTCACCATTCTAGAATATGGTAGAAGCCAACGACACTGAGTAACACCACATTCACAGCATAATTTGAAACAGGTGTGGTCATCAATATCAGGGAAATCTGTGCTAAAATGGGGGGTGTTAAACACAAGCCACAAACAAGTAGGGCAGTGGATCAAATAGACCAGACAGGAATATCACAGAGATCAGGTGGGAAGTGGGTCTCAGGTGCAATGGTCCACGATAGAAAAGCATTCAGCACACTTCCTGTTAGGAGTGTGAACGCCAGGCCCATTGCTGCTCCCTCCCCTCCCCACCTCCATTTTCGGATTGAAGGAAGAGAGTGCTGATTTATTAATTCATTTTTAATTGAATTTTTCCCACCATTTCCTCTGCTTTGTTAATCCTTGTGTTGGGCCTGCGGGCGGCTGATTGGCGTGTAATTACTCAGCTGCCTGTTGGCACTGACAAGGTCCAATCTGGGCTCCCTCTGCAGTTTCTTTCTCTTCCCCTCTCTCCCTCCCCCTCTTTCCTCACCTCCTTGTTTCTCTATAGTGTTTTTCTCGTGTAACTCTCTGCTGTCTCTTCTCCTCTCTCTTTCTCAAACCCCATGTCTCATATCCACTTATCTCCTTCCTTTCTTTTTCTCACTGTTCTCCCAACCACAACCCCTGCACCCCTCTCTTTCTCGATCAGTTTGAATAGATTTTTTATAATTTTACTTCACTGACACAACAATAAAGAGGCTGTTGTCACAGCCTTGTAAAATAATGACTCTATTTCGTCAATTGAGGGCACTTGTATCTGTACATACATGGATGTGGACTGAGCATCCACAGGGAGTCTGGAAGGGACTTTACTGTGAATTGGTACATAGGTGTAGCTATGCTTGGGTTTTGGCAGTAAAGAGGGAAGGGGAAAGGTATTCAGCTCAACTCAGTGCAGTTGGAAACAAACCCTCAGAAATGAAGGTGGTAGTAGGCCAGGATATGAAGGGGGCAAACTGGATGGACTTTCTGGGGTTAGTATTGGGTATTGGGCAATAGACACAACAAAAAAGGCACACCTGGATGTGATATTTTTCTGCGAGGGTTTCTTAAACAGCATTTCAGAAACATTTGTTGAATCAGCACATCTGACTGCCAGGGCACAACAAGTCTGCAGTAAAGGTCCAATGGCTCCTATAAGGATATAGATTTGTGATGAATATTCAAGTTTTTCAGGGAATTTGGGGAGATTTCTACTATACAATCTACTGAGGAGGGGGAGTTAGAATTGTGTTTGTGAAGTGCTGAATAGATTATTTTGCTTCTGGAATGGTTTGTTTTGTTTGTTGCTCCTTGGGTGTTCCAGCAATAACTCATTTTTGTTGTCTTTTTATTGTGTGTGCGACAGGTTTTTATTACATTATTGAATCCTAATTTGTGGACATTTTATTGGCATTCAATAAATTGAAATAAAAGTAAAAAAAGTTTCTCTATCTTTGTCTACTATTCTTTAAGAAATATGGCTGGAGAGAGAATGAGAAAGAGAGAGTGCGAGTGCGAGAGAGAGAAAGAGAAAGAGTGTGAGCGAGAGTGCGAGAGAGGGTGAGTGTGAGAGAGAGAGAGTGGGTGAGAGAGTTAGAGAGAGTGAATGCGAGAGAGAGAGCCTTTTGTAATTATTTTCCCAGCATACATGCATATCTGCCCAGGCATCGGCCCCAGGCACAGCAGATTTAAACTTGTCCATTCTTGGAGGACACATGTTAATAACACACAGAGCTGATAGCTTTAATTACCTCTCTGTGGCTCCAGCTTTCAACCAGCAACACAGAGAGCCCTGTGACTGCCTGTAGAAAGGCCTTTCGTGTTGTAAGGATTAATTCTGTTTTTAATTAAAGTACACCCTCTGTGATACCCCTCCCCTCTTGCTGTCCGTGTAGTCCCCCCACCCCACCATCGAATTTACTTCAACTCTCCTCTCCTCCTCTTCTCATCTTGGAGAGTATTAACATAAGCAATTAGACATTCCAGTCTGCCCTCACTGGTTTCCAATTTAAAATAAATGTGTTGATCTTTGTGATTCATTTTAGTCTGCAGAAGCCTGTCATGTATAATTAAGATAAGGTTGGGGGAGGGAGGTATTTTAAAATTCAAAGCTCTTACTATTGTGGTTTTTGTTTCAAAATCTTTTGAGATTTCTGAAGAATGACTTGTGTAGGTCTGTGGGGGCAGTGGTGGACCAGGAGTCTGATTGTAGTTACTAGTATGTCCTTGTTATTCCATTCATTTAAATTTAGCTGAATAATAAATAAAAAATTAGGACCCATATTTTTCAATAAATGAAATAACATTCTCATGAATAATGAACCTAATTATGCTTACTGGCTTTCTAGACAATCAATATGTATTTCATGCGGTAAAGATCTTGAGACCAAATGGGAACTTGCAGAATCTCACGCAATTAAAATTTTTTCTTAACATAAATTCTCTGTGCATTACTGTGTGTGGCGGCACGGATGGTGCAGTGGGTAGGTCCTGGGTTCTGGGTCCTGGGTACGAATCCCCGTCGGCCAGGGCCTCTCTGTGCGGAGTTTGCATGTTCTCCCCCTGCATGGGTTTCCTCCGGTTTCCTCCCACAATCCAAAGACATGCAGGTCAGGCTGAGTCTAAATTGCCCGTAGGTATGAGTGTGTGAGGGAATGGTATGCGTGCCCTGCGATGGTCTGGCGACCTGTCCAGGGTGTATTCCTGCCTTTCGCCCAATGTATGCTGGGATAGGCTCCAGCCCCCCTGTGACCCTGTTCAGGATAAGCGGGTTAGGATAATGAATGAATTAATAATGAATTGCTGTCTGTTCTGTTCAATATATCTTACAGGAACAAATTGTTTGAGATCATACTCTATTTAAGGCTGTTTTCAATTGGTATGAAAACTATGAAAACATTTTTCATTATTTATTTTAATTTTAAAATAGCTTATATTTAAGGCTCTATACTTAAATATAGAAGTATTTATTAAGTGACATATTTTTCAAGTCATTAATTAAATAATGTATATAATTGTACATAGTTGTTCAATATAATATAGTTGTCCACTTAGTTGGGACTTAAATGAACATGAATATACTGTAGTTACCTTCTGTTATTTGAAAAACAAAAGAACAATTACAACAACAAAAACATCTTTTTTTCAGCAACTGAATTCTTACTGTATGGTTACATGTATTTCACTCACAATATTCACTGTCTATTTGCTGCCTACTTAAAAAGAAGATGTAAAAATGAACACTTTCTTCAGTAATGAACTGAATGAAGTGTAGGTGCGTTACCATAGAGATTTCAGCATCAAAGTCATCATCATGTAACATGGTGACAGGTGAGGCACTGTTGAGTGCACAAACAGCAGACAAACAACAGAATATAAATGGCTGTATAATCTTCTCTTTGTGACAGTTTAAATAAAATTAGTAATGAGTGAATTAACATTTACTAATGAACAAGAGGTGGCCAAGGAGAGCTAGACCTTGCAGCTGTTGTGTCCAGGTACAGTATATCGGTCTCCAAAGGCTCAGCAGGTTGTGCCTGTATATTTCCTGATCAGACACACCTGAAATAATGCCCTGCAAGAGAGGCCTCCACTGTCCAAGGTCATACAGGGCTCAACTGTCAAAGATCATACAGGCCACCACAGTCCAAGGTCATACAGGGCTACACTGTCAACGATCATACAGGCCACCACAGTCCAAGGTCATACAGGGCTCCACTGTCAAAGGTCATACAGGCCACCACAGTCCAAGGTCATACAGGGCTCCACTGTCAAAGGTCATACAGGCCACCACAGTCCAAGGTCATACAGGGCTCCACTGTCAAAGGTCATACAGGCCACCACAGTCCAAGGTCATACAGGGCTCCACTGTCCAAGGTCATACAGGGCTCCACTGTCAAAGGTCATAAAGGCCACCACAGCCCAAGGGCATACAGGGCTCCACTGTCAAAGGTCATACAGGCCACCACAGTCCAAGGTCAGACAGGGCTCCACTGTCAAAGGTCAAACAGGCTACCACAGTCCAAGGTCATACAGGGCTCCACTGTCAAAGGTCATACAGGCCACCACAGCCAAAGGGCATACAGGGCTCCACTGTCAAAGGTCATACAGGCCACCACAGTCCAAGGTCATACAGGGCTCCACTGTCAAAGTTCATACAGGCCACCACAGTCCAAGGGCATACAGGGCTCCACTGTCAAAGGTCATACAGGCCACCACAGTCCAAGGTCATACAGGGCTCCACTGTCAAATGTCATACAGGGCTCCACTGTCAAAGGTCATACAGGCCACCACAGTCCAAGGTCATACAGGGCTCCACTGTCAAAGGTCAAACAGGCCACCACAGTCCAAGGTCATACAGGGCTCCACTGTCAAAGGTCATACAGGCAACCACAGTCCAAGGTCATACAGGGCTCCACTGTCCAAAGTCATACAGGGCTCCACTGTCAAAGGGCATACAGGCCACCACAGCCCAAGGGCATACAGGGCTCCACTGTCAAAGGTCATACAGGCCACCACAGTCCAAGGTCATACAGGGCTCCACTGTCAAAGGTCAAACAGGCCACCACAGTCCAAGGTCATACAGGGCTCCACTGTCAAAGGTCATACAGGCAACCACAGTCCAAGGTCATACAGGGCTCCACTGTCCAAGGTCATACAGGCCACCACAGTCCAAGGTCATACAGGGCTCCACTGTCCAAGTCGTACAGGGCTCCACTGTCCAAGGTCATACAGGGCTCCATTGTCAAAGGTCATACAGGCCACCACAGTCCAAGGTCATACAGGCCACCACAGTCCAAGGTCATACAGGGCTCCACTGTCCAAGGTCATACAGGGCTCCACTCTCTAAGTCGTACAGGCCTCCACTGTCCAAGTCATACAGGCCACCACTGTCCAAGTCATACAGGCCACCACTGTCCAAGTCATACAGGGCTCCACTGTCCAAGTCGTACAGGCCCCCCGAATCTGTGATTGAAAATAAACGGTGGCCAAAGAAGAGGAGAAGCTCTCTCTGCTTCTTTCTATCCTGCACACCCAGCTTCCCCTAATATTTATTATGAAATAATGGTGATTATATTTGAAACATTTGAGCCATTTCAATTTGGTCTGGTAGTTGTGGGACATGGCCAACTTGACAATAAAGATAAGGTTGTTTACCACCACATCAGGCACCAATGTGAAATAACATAAAATACATTTAATCAGGTATCATTGAGTTATGACTTGAATTAATTCACTCAAATATTTTGTGAGAGCCTTCATAGTTACATATGCACTGACGCTAAGGTGGCCAGAAAACACAAATCTCTGTGTTTATAAAGACAAATACCATTGTGCATGCATAGTAAATATCGTCATAAGTGGGCCCTGTGGTTGTTTAGTTGGTAGAAATACCCTGCAAATGTTTGAACATTTGAGCTGCAAACTCTCATTCTTCTCTGCCAGTCATACCCTGTAGTTGTCCACAGATAAATAAGGAATAATTGGTAAGAGACATCTAGTCTTCAGCTGTCTTTTCCACCAGAGTAAAGATTAAACCGCAACCTTTCAGAAGAGAGGGAAATGCAATCTTCCATCTGTGTATAGGCAATTAATGTGTTGCTAACTAAAGAAAGTGCTCAGCATGGTGTCTTAGTGCATCTCAGGATTTTCTATTATGCTGATATAAAACGCTGTGAGTCAAAATTCATGTGCAAGTCAAAATGCACACGAATATCCTCGTACACATGCACAACCATGTTCAAAGGGCCACACTTACACATGCATGCATGTACCCACACTGTAAACTGGATTTTATCCCACTGCAGTGTGTTGGGCGTTGATAAAAACCTGTTACTTAAGCAACACAAATAAACAGATAAACAGCCCTGTTGAAAAAAATAATATATATATACTCACTGAGCACTTTATTAGGTATTTATTAGACTTATTAGCCTATCCACAGATTTATGATGTGTTGTGTGTTCAGAGATGCTCTTTTGTACACCGCTGTTGTAATGTGTGGTTATTTGCGTTACTGTCACCTTCCAATCAGCTTTGACTAGTCTGACCCATCTCCTCTGACTTCTCTCATTAGCAACGCTTATTTGCCACTGCTGCTCATTTTTTTGTTTTTCGCACCATTCTCTGCAAACTCTAGAGATTGTTGTGCATGAAAATTCCAGGAAATCAGAGTTTCAAACCACCCTGCCTGGCACCAACAATCATTCCACGGTCACATAGATCATTTTCTTCCCCATTCTGACATTTGTGTCTGAAACAGAGCTTAACCTTGCATTAACAAGTTGGTGTACAGGTCTACCTAATAAAGTGGTCACTGAGTGTATATTTATATATAAACTTGTAGGGAAAAAGAGAGCGAGAGAGACAGTTAATTACAGAATGCAAATTATGTTGTCGGAAAATCCATTCAAAGAAACTGCTGCTCCCGACTAACCCTTTTCAAAGCAGGTTTATTAAACATCCCTTTCATACACTCCTGCAAAAGCTTTTCTGTATGAACAGAATATCATCTCTGAATGTTGAAGAAAATCAGCCTTCTATACCCAAAACAAGACAGTAATTCTTGCAAAATATGAAGTTACAGAGTGGGTTGAGAAAACGTGTTGGGGAGGGGGGGTCTTCCGTTCTAATGTTCATATTGCTGTGTGTGTGAATGCATGTGTAGGGGGGTTGAAGCTGGAGGGATACAGTTTTAGGAACGATGTGCCCCATGCAAGAACATTTTCACAGGCGGGAACACTAGTGAACTTTGTTGCCAATGCGTCAAGTTATCTTAAATCAGGAGCGATTTAAGAACAAATCAGCTCATACAAGTGGTTCTTGCATTAGGCCCAAAGACATGACAACGTACATCAAATGACAGCAGCCAAGATTGTATTTTACTTTAATGATGTAAACACATTCATCTGAACTCAGAAGACAAAGAGAGAGTGCTGCTTCAAAACTGAGACCAGTAAGGGCTGTGGGCTGAATCAACACTGTACGCCCAGATTCTGTTTTTCATTAATAATTGATATTATGAGGTAAGATGCTGCATTATGCGTACTAAACGAAACAACACCTTTTATCCTGAAAAAAAGTGTTTGCACTTCCCCCCACATGTCAACCTCCCCTACCTCTCACCTCTCAAACAGCTATCCTCAGACAGCAACATTTGGAGAAGATCATAAAACATAAGTACGATAATCACTAAAATATCATCCTGTGTATTAATATATTCATTGAGATCCATTGATTGAAGTTATTGTCAAATACCCAACAAGTCAAACACTTTCCATAATTTCACATGCTATTTATTGTTAAAAAGCAGGCTGGCTCTTTATTTATAAGCATACTGAATAATAATGAAATATTTTGGGAATGTATTGATTCTCACCAATAAAATGGGGTCATGTCTGAAAATGTTTTTTTGTGTTGTCCACGGTGTTTTCACTGTCTTCCTCAGAAATAGTCACTTGAGAAGGAGGTCATCTATTTAGACATAGGCATCACAAAATTTTCTTTTTTTTATCAACATTTTTTACCATAAAATCTTAAGAACTGTTTCTGTATTAAAAATGCTACAGTTTCGTTATGCAAGTAAAAAAACTGTTATTTTATATAAGCCTAACTAATTATTACAGTTGGAATCGTAATGTCATTAGATGAAGTGGGGGTAACGCATTTCCTCTGCAACTAAACTACAAATACTGGTCAGAGATGGTTGTACTTGTTCAAGAAAGCCTATACAAAATTTAGATGATAGCATTTGTATGTACAAGTACTTTTGTAGAAGTATACAATAGTGAAATGGACAACAATGACAAGTTGGATATCCTATAAATGCTTATCTGAGTTAATGGTATATCCTGTTACCTTAGTGATGGAAAATTGCAGGCTGAAAAAATGAATTAATGCAAAATAACCCTCACCAGCCATGGTCAGGGGTTAAACAATTTATTGGCCATTACTTATTATTTTCTGTTTTAGAGGAAATCAATCCCATTACAGAATGAAATTAAGTGGTTTGCATTATTTAGGTGAAATATTCATGGTGAAATATGTAATGTTTATGTTTGGCAGTGACTCAATATAGTAAGTTTCTGCAAGCCTATAAACCTAAATTTTGAAATTCTGCCAGACAAGAGTGGGTACTGGCTTCTGATTGGTGTGTGAGGAGATGCTAGTAACTACCAACTGAACTGACACACTGGGTAACTGTGCACTGAAGAAGGTACGTAACATTAAACTTGTTTGACCCATTAAAAAGAACTGTGGAAGAAGTCGCTTGTTCCGATCAGTTTACTGTCAACCATACACTACAGTATTGCAATTTTACTTGTTTTAACAACAATAATATTAACATGGAGATGCTCCTGAAGCAGTCTAATTGTTTACAGAAAGTTGTTATCTTCCAACATTGTGGAAGAAAATAAGTACATCCTACTTAACCAGTTGTATTTTACCAAATGTAAAAAAACTTGAATGGTTTTAGGCAATGGGTTTCCATGCAATTCTCTAGAAATGTCAAGTAATCCGGGATTACAGTAAGGGTTCCTGAACTTTAAGAACCAGCTAAATTCAAGCTAAGTTCTAAAATCATTCAAGTTATCAGGCCCCCTGGATCAGAACATTTTCAAAGCAAACAGAAAGGTTTGACCGCCGTGGTGCTTTATACTGTTATTCATTGATAGGCAGGGTGGTCTATGCATCTGTGTTATTCCAACTTTAAATTCTGGGTCATGAAAATGTCAAAGCCTATCTGCACCATCCCAGAGGGGTAAAGGATGAGGGGTAAAATAATAGCCTAAGTGTTTTTTGGGCTTATATGAAATAGAAGCGGTTATAGAAAACTAGGTCACCTATATTGTCAGGGTGATAAAATGACATAATGGACTAAAATAGTTTATTGATTTGCCATTCAAGTACACCCTGTCAGTTCAAAAACAAAAGTTGTATTAGGAATAAAGAAAGTGTTTGTTGGCTGTGAATCCATCATAAAAGTACCTCACTAACTCACTAATTAACTCATAACTCATAAACTCATTGACCTGCTCACTTACTCATTGAATAACTAAACCACTCAGTCTTTCAGTTCTTCTCTGACTATTTGGTCACATTTCAGTTGTGCAACGATCAGAAATAATAATATTGTTTAATATTGTTGCTGATCAGTGTATATACATACACGTATGTGTGAGTGTTTCAAAAACAGATGTACAAATGGTTCACTTGTGTATGTGTGAGTATTTAGCGTGTATGTGTGAGTATGTTTCTTTCAAGCCATAGAAGATCCGGTGAAGATGAAAAATTGGTGGGCTACTTGCCTTGCCTTGTCTGTGTGCATTTCCATATTAATTATTGAGAGGTTCTGAGGAGGTTAAATTGTAATTGAATGACCAGTTAAGGTGATGTTTGAGGGTAGATGTCTCTTGATACCCATTTGTTTTTCATCCAACTGCTCATATGAAAGATTTTAAAGTGCTTTATGATCAGATATACTATGGTAGTATATAATGAGATGTACACTCATTGAACACTTTATTATTTAGACCTGTGCACCAGCTTCTTAATAAAACAATTTAATCAGCCAATCTTGTGACTTTGACCATGGATTGATTGTTGGTGCCAGACAGGGTGGTTTGAGTATCTCAGAAACTACTGATTTCCTGGGATTTTCATAGACAACAGTCTCTAAGGTTTGCCAAGAATGGCGCAAAAAAACAATAAACATCCAGTGCGCAGCAGTTCTGCAGGCAGGAATGTATTGTTAATGAGAGACGTCATGGCCAGACTGGTCAAGGCTGACAGGAAGGTGACAGTAATGCAAATAACCACACATTACAACAGTGGTATGCATGCAGAATAGCATCTCTGAAATCTTTTAAGTGGATAGACTACAGCAGCAGAAGACTGAATAAGTAGGTCTAATAAATAACTAATAAAGTGCTCACTGAGTATATAATATCATTTGCAAAGCTGTTGACTAATTGTTGTGTATGAAGGAATGCTTGGGAAGCCTTAGAGTATGCAGAATGCTGTCCTGTCCTCATGGCATTCTCCCAGCCCTGCAGTGACTGTACTGTTGTGGTAGGATAACTTTTCTTGAATTTGCTGTTTTGCTGGTTTTTTATAGAGCATAAAAATGTTCATCAATTTTGTAGCTCATTTGAACAATAGAGGGAACAGCAAAACAGACATGACTTCCTTCCATGCCGTGTGACAGTAGTTACTTCATAGTAGACGACTATTCTTTCTGCAATCATGTGATAGTAACCAGAGTAACACGAGCAGCAAAACATCTGCACCTGTCTCCCTCTTTCATTATTAACTTATCATGTACTTGTGTATCAAGCAATCATGTCCTTCACCACAAGTGTATGAAGCATTGGCTGTGATTCACTTAGCATTTGTGCTTAACTACAGATAAAGTATTGGATTTATTGTTCACAAGCACAATTTGTTAAGTTCAGCCATCTCAAGTTGTGGAAAAAAAAAACACACACAGAAACCAAAACACTTATAGAGGTCAAAGTTAAGGGAAAATGATCCAATCTACATCATTATACATCCTACATGTGCACACATACTAAGGATTCTTAGATTCTTGGTGGTTTGACCTATTTTTTTAAATCACCAAATCACTACTCCCCACCTGATTCCAGCCACTCCTGCATCATACAATAAACTTTCATGTAAACTGTGCCTGTATTTGTCATCATTAGCAACAATGCCCCTTTAATAAACTGCTCAATTTTGCTCAAGCTATATCAACAGCTTTCAGCTATACTGCCCGCTCTTCTCCGACAGGTTTTTTGTGATCGATCCTGATGCTGAGAATGTCATACCAGAGACGGTAAATCTACGATTTTTAACAGTGAAAGTGTTGCCTAGCAGAGCCCATTACATAGAGCGCTGTGGTTTGTTCGGTATAATGGATATCGAGCTGCTCTTGAAGAAGCACAATCATATTGGTTAGTAATTACAGCTCTTGCCTGAGTCTGTCAAACATAGCCATTGTCTTCTTCACTCAACACTTATAATGAAACAGGTAGCAGCTCAAGGCAAAGAAAAGAAAAAAGTGAGGAGGGATAATTATGTGGCATATGCACTTACATGTTTGTAATTTACTCTTCAAATGGTTGCTTAATAAAGCAAAAATAAAGCGTTTTTCTGGGTCCTGCCAGTAAAATCTAAGACTCCCTTAACCCCTTAAAAATAAAATTAAAGAATTGAAAACAAGTTCAACATATCTTTTAAAAAGTAAATTGTTTTAAAGGCTGGCGGTGCAGTGGGTAGCGCTGTCGCCTCACAGCAAGGAGGTCCTGCGTTTGAATCCCGGGGCCTCTCTGTGTGGAGTTTGCATGTTCTCCCCGTGTTCATGTGGTTTTCCTCCGGGTACTCTGGTTTCCTCCCACAGTCCAAAGACATGCAGGTTAGGCTGATTGTCTAAATTGCCCATAGGTATGAGTGTGTGAGTGAATGGTGTGTGTGCCCTGTGATGGACTGGCGACCTGTCCAGGGTGCATTCCTGCCTTTCGCCCAATGTATGCTGGGATAGGCTCCAGTCCCCCAGCGAACCTGTTTAGGATAAGCAGGTTAAGATAATGGATGGATGGATGTTTTAAAGGCAAAAATATATGAAAAGTAGTGAACCATTCTGTCCACACTGTCTGCTCTTGCACTTATTGCTTTCAGACAGAGAACATTGGCCCACAGAAAATTGGAGACAGGCTTACTGTCTGCAAAAAATATTTACATTGAATTTATCTAGACTAAGGATCATCTGTCCAAGAGCAGCATTGCTGAGAGAAGCTTACAGACAGATGTCATAACAGCACTGTACATTACAGTACATCTTCCTGCATGCTTTGTAGCATCAGTACAAACTAACCTAGTAAACAATGAGCATTCAAATGTGATTGTGTTTTTGTTTCTATTCTCCCCACATTCTGCTTATTGAAACTACGCCAGGCTATCTTTGAAATGAACACCATGCTTTATCATAACGTACCAATACAGTGAAGACATGTGGCAGTGGATGTGCCTTCTGCATTCTTGATGTAGAATTAAAATTCCTGTTTTAATTGACTCCTAATCAGTTACACAAGTGCTGTCATTAAGAATGCAGCTTGGCCTTTTAATCTCACTTCGCAGGCTGAATACATATTGGAAAATAATCTCCTCTGACAGTTTGTGTTTCAACTTCCCTGTTGCCACGCTTAGGGGCGACAGATTTCAGACAATCAGCTACGGCTCGCGATTCACACAGCCCATTTCAGGATTAAAAAACAACAGCATCAACATTGGGCTGCAATGACCATAAAGTGCGTTTGATGGGGAAAAGCTGCTCACTGCAGTCAGAGCACCGCTGTTTGGACTTTGGGCTTCTGACCGTGGAAGATGTGGGGCCAGGTCTTTGGACAGAAGTGAGATATGGGCTCAGGGCGCTGTAGGCTGGCTCATCCACTGCAAAAAGTCTGTCCTAACAGTCTGTCTTTTAGTCTTATCAGTCTGTCATTTCTCTCAAGTAGAAAGTGAGAGCATGTTTTATGGCACTGCTTGCTTGAGAAGTAAAATGTTCCTACTCCTTTCACAAATGTAAAAATTAGTCAAAACGGTGTCACCTCATTGGTCTTATTTAACAAAAAAGCAACAAAAAAAAAGAAAAATAATTTTAAGTCAAAATATAAGACTAAATTAATTGCTGAGATTGACTTATTTGGGGATTTTGCAGTGTCCTAATAAGACTAGTTTCCAGTGTTGGGATGCTCCACCCTAAGGTTTACAGTACATTTCGTATACGATCTTGTGGCCAGCATCTGATCAGGGCGGTACCACAATTGGCTATAGAATCATCCAAACATGGTTGAGTTACAATTAACAATATTGTCTCCTTGTGCAAGAACAACTTGCCTGAACATTTGGGTGCCTGCAGTCTGCCTGCATCAGTTCTGGACAAAACTCAGATGATGCAATGACTGTGCATCTCAGCTGGAGGACTGCAGAATGCTTATAAGCATGGCTGCCAAATCCGCTTTTAAAACTCTATTTATTTTTTCCCGCTTCGAAAAATCTGGAGTGTTGAGGGTTTTTATTTTTTTAAATCTGCCCAATTATTTTGAAGTGGAAGAAGGAACCCATTTTTGTCACATTAATGGCACAAGCAAACCTGTACAGTATTGCTGCCAACCCCCCTGCTTTGCAATTGCTCTGCTTCTTTTGGGCTTGTTTCTCACAACGAAGTCATTTATTTGCCCTGCAAAATCTGGCAAGACTGATTATAAGTGGCTGCTGGCAGAACATGCTTTAGAAGCGAGCATGCCCTTTTCTGCATTCTCAGAAATTGACAAAGGGCATTGTAAAAAAGGGAAACGCTCATGCATATGATATAACATTCTACCCCAGATATAAAAAACTAGCAAGAAAATTGGTTAAAAAACCAAACAATAGGTGTCCTCACAGTCATTTGTATATGTCCCTCTCAGAAAACCAAGCCTACAACATATTCTTAGTTACACAGATAGCTGATATGGAAAATAATATGTTTTCATGCAAAATAATAAGTATGATTAAAACCTGTGCAAAAGGCTCATTGTTTGTGTTCAGATTGAGCCTCTTATTATGTAGATTGAGCCTGTTAGATTATTGCCTCTGCTATGCCAATAGAGTGCATTATAATTACCAGTCAGTCCTGGTTTCATAGCCGTTACCCATGAAAGCCGCTTGTGTTGTCTTCCTTGTTTTCTTCTTCTGGTGTTCTTTCAAAGCTTTGGAATAGCTGTGAACGGAAGCCAGAAACCACTGGTCAAATTAGCTGTTAAAGTTTAACAAGCTAATTAACAATGTCCTCTTTCCTGCTGTGCTAATTGCACAAGAGAAGGACTAGAAATTATGAGAAAGGGTGGCTGAGGTAGCTCCCAAGTTTTCATATGAATTGAAAGAAACAGCTTAAGCCCATTGTGACATAGTTACAAGGTCAGAGGAAATGCCAGGAGAATAATGCAGACTGGATGGGCTTTGGTATTTGCATACTGCCCTGGTCCTGAGCCTGTATAATGCATGTCAGTGTAGCAGTGTTGATCTAGGATTCTTTCTGCTCATAATGCATGAGGTTAGGATATGTGACACAAAAAGACTAGCACACTTGTTTATAACAACCAGTATGTGAGTGAGGCCAGTCCTTTCACGCTGCTATTTTCATCTCTTCTGACATTTGACCTGAGGTTAAGATATGGACAGGTGAAAAATGATCCTAAAAATGTATTCCCCACTCTGAGATACTTTATAAATACAGGTCTGGGTGTCATACAGCCAGAGAGTTCAGGATGTAATGTTTACTTTTGTTGAAATGCACACCGATTCTGTTGTCGTTGAGTTAAAACAGACATTTGTTCATTCAAAATATGTAACTACACACATGGGAAGGAATAAAGTAATTACCAATGGAATAGCTCAATTTGGAATTTAGTTAAAACTACCTATTTAAAATATTAAATTATTCACAGTACAACACTAAAGAAAACATAAACAATTCTATCCTAGGATTGAAACTACCCCCCACTAGGATTGAGCTCCTTTTCAGACAATAATATAATTAGTGGAATCTCGTAATTGAAAAATTAAAAAACTTCAAAGTTTTTGCTACTCCAAAGATGATGTATGCCGTATTTAAGGCTCTGATTTTGCCTGTCAATCCATCAGTCATTCAGTCAATCAATCAGGTGTATGTAATGTACTTCCCTTTCTTGAAACAGCTGCTCAATGAACAGCTTAGTCAATGTTTGAAATTGCCATTCCAACAATGACAGAAAACAGCACACATAGAACCGCAATAAAGGTCTGGAAGTCCTGAATAAATGCAGCTCTGAACATCAACCACTGAAGATGTGAACAGTGACCATTCCTATGCTCTTATGTTCCGTGGCTGTGGTCTGTGCTTCTGTTCAGACCCCGCTTGGGAGGAGTCAGGCTACTGCTGTGCGTAAACATCAACCTCTGCATTAAAACGCCTCTGCTCAATTTTACTATTATGCATTTAATGTGATGCATTAAAAATGCCTCTGCACTACTCAATACTGAGAACTGAGTTTGCCCCTCCAACAAAAACTCCCGTTACTTAAAAAGAGATAAACCTCAAATGTGGGAACTATTACACAGAATAGTTGCCCTATAAAGTGTGTTAAATGGAGTTACAATTTAAATAGGGTGCCACACCACAAAAACAATAAAAGAATGACTACAATTTAATTTTACAAGATGAGTAAAATATATGTTTACAGTTTCACTCCCACTAATGAAATTGCATAGCTTGTGAGAGTGCAGTCCTATCTTTCTGTGCTTAGTGCTTTTTGAACTTCATGGCCTCCCTTTTGAGGGTGAGTCCTTCTTGAATTTGAGGTAAAATGCTTCTTTCTAGATTTGGATGGTTCAGGAGAGAGTCACCAAGCTGGTGATGACACTATAGCCTCAACAGTCTTTTGTCTCAAGGGAAGGGGAGGGGGGAGTGTCCTGTTACCGTGGCAGCCTAATAGGCACATTGGCATTCAGTTTCGAACTGGCAGATTTTCAGAGTCTGGCCCGCACCTGACTGTCATCCCTAATATAAATGGCTCTAATTGGAGCACGCTGAAAAGCCTGTGAACTTTCTCTGCTGTGAGTTTAGCATTTATATTGCTTCCGATTATGAAGTCTCGCCTTTCCTAGCTCCCGGATCTCTCTGTCTTAAACAGCAGCTGTTTAGCGGACACGCATTTGTATTGCACTTGCCCTTGTTTGCCCCTATTTCATTTACTTATTTATTTATTTCTTGCGCACATCGGAGTTTGGGATAAACGCTGAACACCGTATCATCTCTGCGCTTACCCCGAGGGAGGTTCTGAAATGCGTTTTTAGCGGGGTGCGTTTGATGTCTGAGTCTCTCAGGACTGTGTCAGCAGATGGAGCCGCGCTCGAGAATCTCACAGGCTTTCCGGGAATAAAAGGAACACGTTGAAATCATGCGGTGTCTTTCCCCTTTAATATAGGAAAACGCAGGCAAAAGGCTGAGTCATCCCGTTCCACAATGAGAGCGTAATTCTGTGAAGCTCTACCTTGTTAACATGTTGTTCAAACTTGAAGGAAATGTCCGGTTCACTGATTGCCACAACAGTACACAAGGAAATGTGTTCAATCAAAGGGACCCCATTAAGCTAATAGGGGCTAAGTAAGCCCCGGCACGAGGTGCTGCCAACCTGCTGCAAAGAAACGACGACAGAAAACTCATTAGTGTTTGTTTTTTTACTATTATTTGCACACCATCACCTCCATCATCATGGTCATTTTCTTGCATATTCTTACAGTTATTCCTAACATATAATCACTGAGCATTTTATTAGGTATTTATTAGACATTTATTTTACTTATTGGTCTTCTGCTCCTGTAACCTATCCACTTAGTGGTTTGATACTTAGGGCGGCCTGTAGCGCAGTGGTTAAGGTACATGCTGGGACACACAAGTTCCGTGGTTCAATCCCCGGAGTAACACAATGAGATCCGCATAGCCATTGGGCCCTTGAGCAAGGCCCTTAACCTGCATTGCCCCAGGGGAGGATTGTTGCCTGCTTAGTCTAATCAACTGTACGTCGCTCTGGATAAGAGCGTCTGCTAAATGCAAATAATGTAATGTAATGTGTTCAGAGATGCTCTTCTGCATACCATTGTTGTAATGTATTACTTGCGTTACTGTCATCTTCCTATCATCCTTAACCAGTCTGGCCCTTCTCTTCTGACCTCTCTGATTAATGATACATTTTTGCACTCAGAACTGCTGCTCACTGGATGTTTTTTGTTTTTTGCAGCATTCTCTGCAAACTGTAGAGACTGTTGTGTGTGAAAATCCCAGGGGATCAACAGTTTCTGAGAAACTCAAACCACCCTGTCTGGCACCAAGAATCATTCCATGGTCAAAGCCACAAAGTCTGCATACTTTTATGCATTTAGTTGCTGCCCCATGATTGGCTGATTAAATATTTGCATGAACAAGCTGGTATACAGTTATACCTAATAAAGTGCTCACTGAGTGTATAACATCCTGTATCCTAGGTTGGTAGTAGCCTAGTGGCTAAGGTACATGGGTCAGATCTGGAAGGTTTGTAGTTCCCGGTCTAGCTATGATAAAATCCGTACAGCTGTTGGGCCCTTGCTCAAGGCCCTTAACCCCGCATTGCTCCAGGGGGGATTGTCACCTGCTGAGTCTAATCAACTGTAAGTTGCTTTGGATAAAAGCACAGAGAAATAAAAAAATATTATAAATTATTATAATTATATCCTCTCAGTGTGCGCCCCTGGTATCTTGTGAATATGACATGCGATCTGCAAGGGCTTTGCACTTTCACTTTGACATTTAAAAGTAATAATTTCACAGTGACTTACAAGGCGAAACAAAAAAGTTGCTTAAAAGGCAACAATACCAAGTTTGTGGTGTCACAACCAATACCAAGTGTTCTCACACAAACCCGCAGCACTTTAATGCTGTAGTAGGGGTATTTTTGGGTAGTTTGAGGACACAGTGCTGTGAGCAGCATGATTGATTTGAGAGCATGGAGTTAAACGCAGCATAAGCATGTCCAGAGGTATCCAGCCCATGTTAAACGCTCAGAATTTAGAAGAGGGGAGACTCGATTTGTTCAGCCGGAATGCAGTTTGAACAGGTCAGTTTTAGAGTCTGCAGCAGAGGATGAACAATAACATGGCTGTCCTGACTGTTGCGGCTCAGCTCATTTCACCACTGGAGGGCAAGAGTGCAGGAGAGGCGTGACCGATAGGGGCCTGAACAGTCTGGCAGAAACGTTGGGTTTGATAACAGACTGTCGGGAGGACTATTGCTGCTATGCAGGCTTCGACCACAGTTGTATTTTATATAAGAGATATGACACCAACATGCAACACGCTATGGGTCGATGTAGATATGGCAGTTTACTTTTAATTACTTATTGGACACAAGAAATAGTATTTTCTGTATAAATCAGCCCACTTCATGTATAATTTCTGAATATTTTCTCTGGTTTTCTCAGGGCACCTGCCTCTGTATTTTCCACATTCATCTATCTCTCCTTTACAGTATACAGGGGAAATAGGAGTCTTTCTCTCTGGGCTCATTCCAATCACTTTTTTCATTTCCTCGCTCCTGACCCGGACATCGATCGAGGTCCGCCATTTTTAAGGACATTCTAACCCATTAAATGTTCTTTCTAGGGGCTAGAAGTGGAAGTTGAGAACACCAGAACTTTCCTTTCTCATGAGGAAACAGGAGCGCATCGTTTTTTCTTAAAGTGTGACGTATAAATGATCAACATGTGTGTCCAACTCTCCTCATCTGCCACGTCTGTAACTGATGTGGGTTCAAACTGACGTTTGGGTAGAGCTAGGGAAAAGAAAAGAAAAGGGAAAAGTAAGGGATTCCCCTCTCTCTCTCTCTCTCTCCGCCCCTCCTCCTCCTCTTTTTTTTTTTGAAATGAGCCATGGAACTCTGACATGCGTGGATCACGTGGCTCAACTAACAGAACACTCAGTTGATCCGTGAGGTCTGAATGGCAGGCTACGTGTTTCTCGATGGCATCATGGAAGGGGATGTTATCCGTGTGTGGTCTAAGGATTGTGATTTGATGAAGAAATAACAAGGAAAGGGATAAAGGAATGCCGTTCTATGCCAAATTAAACCAAATGAGAAACCAGTCAATCATTTTTGCTGTTGTCAAGGCGGTTTTACGTAAAGAATCGGAACTATCAAATATTTTACATAACCCTATAATGCAAAAGGGACTGTATGCAAATGATGGTGAAATTAAATGAGCAGGGCCCCGCCCTCCATGTTTCTACAAAATATAATCTTCTGCCAGGACCTTATCTGCTGCCGTCAGTGAGGTGGAAGAGAGGTGCACGGAGAAGAGGAACGGCTAATCCCAAATAGACAGCGTCTCTGCTAATCTGTAATGGAATGGAAATTCCAGTGCTCGGGAGAACTGGAGCATGCAGCTCTACCGCAGCCAGAAGCTAGGTTACAAAAAAAGCTACAAAAAAACCAAACAAAAAACCAAACAAACAAACACAAATCAAATAACGAAAAAGAAGCCCCTAGCTACAACAAGTGGGATAAGAATGCCGGTTTTTCAAATTAATTCTCGAGAAATTCGAAAACGGATATGAAAACGATGGCTTCATTTGCATTACTACTGTCACCCGACACAATCTACTGAGCAGTAAAGCTTTATCTAACACGCACACATGCACACACACACTTGTACTGAATGAAATATAATTCTGTTCCAACCAATACAGAAATCATAAAATGTGAGAAAGAGGTCAATCAATTGCTCAATCAATTAATCACTCAATGAATGGATGAAATAATGAATGAATCAACCAATCAATCAATCAAACAATCAATCCCCCTACAGAATAATATAAGGATCTACCCCCCCCCCCCCCGTGGGTCATATGCTTTTTGCTTTCACAACACAACATACTGTAAGGACTATTGTCTCCAACCTCATCTGATGTCACTGTGACTGAAAACCTCTTGCTCTTTCTGAGTGAAGGAAAGGACAGTGTTTTCTTCTATAAAGAAAGATGAAGTGACTCATGTCTTTTTTTAGTATTCAGATAAAATAAGAAAGCAGCAACAGATGATTGATGAGTTGAGGGAAGAGTAGTCACAGGGAGAAACGTAACATAAATATAGCGCCGATAAAACGTGGCATGCCTCTCTCCCCTGTGAAAATGAAAGGCTCATGAAAACTCCATTATCTAAATTCACAGTGGCATAGATGGCATAAATCTCTCACATACATTACAATAGAATATTATTTACATGATATATTGATAGACAAACAAAAAGCAGAGCTCAATAATTGCTAACCCTGTGATACTACAGTGCA
Source organism: Conger conger (assembly GCF_963514075.1). Classification (NCBI taxonomy): domain Eukaryota; kingdom Metazoa; phylum Chordata; class Actinopteri; order Anguilliformes; family Congridae; genus Conger; species Conger conger. Next base: position 61,758,948 of record NC_083760.1, on the reverse strand, counting down.
CAATATTCACAATAAAATAATTAAGACATCATGTTAACACAAATACAGGCAATAATTATCTCTGTAGTTACAGTGTATCTACTGTGCATGTAGACATTGTTGCATAGTAATTTAAACCAAATAAAGCCTTTACTCCCAATTTGGAAGTCTGAAATTGTGTGCGCTCATACTCATTGGTACAACCTTGCCTTTAGTCTTGGAGACCACAGCACAGACTTACATATACGTACAAGTACATGTGCTCTCCTCCGAAATGTGTGCCTTGTAAGATCTGGGGGAGAGCATCTCGTAAATGCCGGTAATATAAAGTGTGACTGAAAGCTATTGCTCTTTTTCACGTTGCAGTTCAACAGATAAGCTCACGCAGACATTCAATCATAGGTGATCACCTCATGGTAAATGGTTGGCATTTATATAGCGCCTTTATCCAAAGCACTGTAGAATTGATCCTTCTCATTCACCCATTCATACACACACTCACACGCCGACGGCGATTGGCTGCTATGCAAGGCACCGACCAGCTCGTCAGGAGCATTTAGGGGTTAGGTGTCTTGCTCAGGGACACTTCGACACAACCCAGGCGGGGGATCGAACCAGCAACCCTCCAACTGCCAGACGACTGCTCTTACTGCCTGAGCCATGTCGCCCCTAATGTAACCTCATGTGTGGCTTGAGCGGGCAGATTTTGTGCCCCAGACGGGGTCGCTTGTGTCTGAAGGACATGCCATAGAAGATTCCTGGTGATGCTACAGCCAATTATGTACATACTTTGCAGTCACATGGATTTGATACCAGTCTGGTGTACAAAAAGTCACTCAGGCGCCCCTTCAAGTGTTTTGCTCGCACCAAGTTTAAAACACTCTTGCTTCTCTGTAAGTCAAAGATAAGGACAAATGTTGATTAAATTAATTACAAGCTAAGCATTGGTCTCGGACATTGGTCTTCATAATCTGTTAGTTACAGAAGAGTATGTTGACAAGCTCCATTGCCACTTGTTCACATGAGCTTGGTGTGCACAACCTTGAAGGTACTGGTGCCTATACCCTTGAAGTTCAAGGATCAAGATAAATGCAATCACATGTATTTGTGGGATATAGTATAAGGGATACATACACTCAGTAAGCACTTTATTAGGTATTTATTCGACTTATTTTATAGACTTATTAAGTCTTCTTCTGCTGTAGCCTATATCCACTTAGAGGTTTGATGTATATGACTTCCTTGTGTGGTTCTCAGAATTGTTTTTGCAGTTACCGACGTCACCAAATTGCTGCTACAGCTTCGCACAAACATCAAAACATTAAATCCCCTTTTGTCAGCGTAGCTGACAGGTGGTTGAGGTGAATAGGGTACTGTACCGGAGTGTATTTTGAGGGACTTTGTGTAACTACAGAAGAAGGACAGACACAATAGTTGGGTTGGGATGGGTAGGGAGCTCACAGAGAGGACAGAAACATTATGGTGGGGCAGGAGAAAAAAAAAAAAAAGAGTAATTTATCTGGAGGCAGAGAACGGCTCGTTTCAAAGCCTAATAACTGGGTAGACTTTAGAATTTAATCATCTTATGTGCCGCGGGCTCACCTGTTCTCCTCCCTGCGGCCCACTTAATCACAGCGGGCGGTGGGGAGCTCGCACGTGGCCACTGTGACACCACCATTCGTCTTCCAGGAACTGGCAGAGAATGCCTCCGTCTCGCTAATGGCCTTATTTGTTATTCCGACTCTGGGCAGATGCATGCCAATGCCCCCCTTCTCCTCCAGGGCCCCCACCCACACTTATCTGCTCGCTTGTACCTGGGAGAAGCAGATGTAGGCTGCGCTTCCCGAAGGCCCTCGGTGTGAGTTGCCCGCCATCGTCAGCGACCCCCCTGACCTTCCTCCAGTGCGGCGAGGGGCTTGGAGGGGCAGGATGAGATGGGAATGAGAGGACTGGAAGGTGTGAGTCATGGGAAAAGCAGTGGGTAGTTTGCTTGAGACGCACCTGGCTGGGGTGAGCAGGGGCAGTGACGTAGGTGAAGACGGATGTTCACAAAGGAACAGCTGCAAATGAAAGACCACTTCTGTGTCATTCCCTGTTTTCCCTCCCACTACTGGTTTCTGTTCTGCGACTTTAAGCATTTAACACAAGAAATCACCTTGTTTCCATTTTTATCGCAGCTTTTTTTTTCTTATTTTACTGTAAATACCTGAACCAAAAATTGTTGCTGGATAACAATTATTGTTTATCAGTGTTTTATTGGATTTTTTTGTTGCTCCCAATGACACACGTGAACACACACACACACACGGATGTACACACAAACACACAGATATAGAGACTCACATGTACAAGAACACTCACTCGCATGTGCAAACAAACCAGAAAATGTACATATGATACACTGAAATTCATTTTTATTTTAACTTAATCTACGTGGTCTTATTGTCATATTGTCTGGTGTAAACTTCTATGCCATGTGTGGCACAGGTGTCTCTCCTTTCTTTCCCTCCACTGACTCTACCGAGTACTCTTCTGAGTGAAGAGACAAAGGTCCACCACAGATTCTCTAGGTTTCGGCATTTTTTCAGTAATGTGGCCTACGTTTCGAGTGGTCCAGATCATTTTTTGTGAAATATAGTAAGCATATTTTAGAAATGTATAGAACTTTCTCATGACCTTCTGGCTTCATGATAGCTGGTATGGGGCCTCAGCACTTTTGTGGTTTAAAGTAAGAAAATACGCTTCAAGTAACTCCAAAGCTGCTTGTACAGCAATGCACAGCAACACAGCCTCCAGAGGTTGTATGTGTGTATTACCTGATTTGTTTTTTTATTACATTTCATCTTATCATCAGTTGGAATTATTTCCTAGGGTGTTACACTCAAAAAAAGTGGCAGAGGTTCCTGTACCAACAGTACTACATATGAGAGAAGCACTGCAAAGCAGCAGCAAATCAGCAGGAGTGAAAATGTCCCATATGGACAATTTCAACTAGGAGGGGGAGGGGGGGGTGGTTGGGTGGCTGGATGACAAAATCATCTTCATGCAGCTTTCACTAGCTACCTTTCGACGACACAGATAAATTGAAAATTAAGCTAGTTATTCTGTAATTCTATGTAATAATGCCTGTACACCTTCACTCTTTGACCTCTCTCTATCTCTCTCTATCCATTGCACCTCTGTTCAGGCTTGAATAGATAACGTAGCTGGTGATAATAATTGTGAGTCATTATTGTAGCTTCTATTTCTATTTGTACATTTGTACTGTAAGCAGCTTGGCTAATGTTAGGCCAACAAGAACAGGTAGTGCGATAGGCTTGCTTTGTCAACCATACTTCTCTCATGGTCCTTAACTGTGGGCCTGATAAGCTTGAGGTGGAATTGAGAAATAAAGAAGCACATAATTAAAATTAACTAGTATGTGAATAAATGCTATAAATGAATGTGTCATTGTACAACCTTCCTGGAGTTACCTGAAGTGTAATTTATTGCTTTAAACAAGCCTGTTGATGCCCCTATACTAGCCACTGTAATGCTGGCAGGCAGCAACTGTAGGTATCTATAATACCTGCATAAAAACTGTCTAAGGCAATCAAAAATATATACAAAAACTCCCCTTTGGTCCTACCACAATGGGACGGATTGGCGACGAGGGAACACAAATGGAGTTGGCACTTTCCAGTGATATTCACTCCCTTTCTGCAGTCTGAGAGCTGTGTGCATAATATTTAATGCCTTCAACATCGGGCTGAATTTGCATTCTCCCTCAGTTTCTCGCCTCATCCACCCCCGTCCCTGATCTCCCTTCCCTTATGTTTGGGGGCTGGTTACTATGTGTTAAATGACGTGTGGAAATGCTAATGTTAAA